>NW_025225418.1:23460-89405 GCF_018294505.1 Triticum aestivum
TTCAGAGTGTGCTTTTCCCTTGTTTACGTGCCGCGCCGTGATTTTGTTGGTGTTCTAGGCTCGCGTCTCTAGCACAGTCTAGCCTAGGACCAGCACAGTACCGTCGTTGAGCGTTTATTCAACTTTGCATCTCTGAATTGATTATTGCTGACCTTTTTTGCTACCATACTATAAGCCTTCCCAGCTCCACATACATCTACGTCGTGTGTTTGACTCTCCCTGGTAATCGCTCTATCCAAGCTTTGAGAGTTTTTGACTACAACGGTTGCCGATCACCGCCTGCTGCTGGGTAAGAACTGGTAAGAATTTGAGATTTGCTTGACGGATTTGTGATACACCACCACCACTTCTTAGTAGTCTGTAGGATCATATTCTTGTGTGTTTCTATTGCTGCTAACCATGCCAGGATCACAAGCCGACGAGATTGACTGGGAGAATTTATCGAACAAGGAGCTTCATGATAAGTTTCAGCAAATGATGACTGAACAGGTGCAAGATATGCTGAACAATTTTGAAGAGGCCATGGAGAAGATCACTGGCCTTGAGAAGACGTTCGAAACAAAGCTCGATAACAAGTTTAATGAATTGCTCGCGCGCCTTCCACCACCACCACCCGCTGCACCTAACGCACCTCTCCAACAACAACAACAACGACTACCTCCACGTCGCGAAGCAGACCTCCGCCGAGCAAGCCGTGTTCCTCTTGCGTTTGGCCAAACTGTTGGTGCTGCTGTTGATACTTCTGTGGCTCCTGCTGCTGATGCGGAGGAGGATGATTATGTGGGAGATTATGAGGATGAGGTTGATCAAAATCAACACTACATGCAGCCACCTGTATCACCACCAGCAGGTCGACCTCAGGTATATATTCGTAATGGTAGGCCTGCACCACCACCTCAGGTACGAGATGATGTCCATATTCCTAAACTGAAATTGAATATTCCACCATTTGAGGGTAGATATGTTCCTGATATATATCTTACTTGGGAGTTAGAAACTGAACAACGATTTACATGTTTACAATATCCTGAGGAGAGACGAGTTGCTGCTGTCGTTTGTGCTTTCACTAGTTTTGCATGTGTATGGTGGTCTGAACATTGTAGATTATATCCTATTCCAACTACTTGGGCTGCTTTGAAAACTGCTATGCGCACGCGTTGGGTTCCACCATATTATCAACGTGAATTGCTTCAAAAATTGCAGCGTTTAAGACAAGGGAAAAATTCTGTAGAAGAATATTATCAGGAATTACAAACTGGCGTGATTAGATGTGGTATTGTTGAGGAGAATGAAGCTATGCTTGCACGTTTTCTGGGTGGATTAAATAGAGAGATTCAGACCATTCTAGACTATAAGGAGTATACTAATATCACTCGTTTATTCCATCTTGCTTGTAAAGCTGAACGTGAAGTGCAGGATCGACAAGCATTGGCGCGAACTAACTTTTCTGCAGGCCGACCTTCTTCATGGACGCCGCGTGCATCTTCTACTTCAACTGCACCAGCACCTCAATCAGGTGCCTCCTACAGTCGTGATACAAGAAAACAGGAACAACCACCATTATCTGCCAAGAGCGCACCTGCGGGGCCTGCACAGCGTTCTTCTTCTTCCATGGCATCAACAGGGCACACAAGTGATATTATTTGTCGTCGTTGTAAGGGAGGAGGTCATTATGCGAGGGAATGCAAATCTCCGCGTGTGATGATTGCTACCGCGGATGGTGGATATGAGTCCGCTAGTGACTATGATGAGGAGACATTGGCTCTTATTACACGTGAAGAACATGGTGGAGATGATTCTGATCATGAGACGCAATACATGGCTCCTGAAGACGCTGACAGGTATGAATGTTTAGTTTCTCAATGTGTTTTGAGTGTGCAGGTCACACAAGCTGAGCAAAATCAGAGGCACAATTTGTTCCATACCAAGGGAGTTGTGAAGGAACGTTCTGTGCGCGTCATAATAGACGGAGGGAGCTGCAACAACTTGGCTAGCATGGAGATGGTGGAGAAGCTTTCTCTCACCACAAGACCACATCCACATCCTTACCACATCCAATGGTTCAACAACAGCGGCAAGGTTAAGGTAACACGTACTGTTCGTGTGCATTTTAGTATCTCTACATATGCTGATTATGTTGATTGTGATGTGGTACCTATGCAAGCATGTTCCTTATTACTTGGTAGACCATGGCAATTTGATAAAAATTCTGTACACCATGGTAGAAACAATCACTATACTCTTGTTCATAAGGATAAAAATATTACTTTGCTTCCTATGACTCCTGATTCCATTTTGAAAGATGATATTAATAGAGCTAATAAAGCACAACAGGAGAAGAATAAGAGTGAAAATCAGATTGTGGCAAAAGAATTTGAGCAACAAATGAAGCCTAATAATAAATCATCTAGTGTTGCTTCTGAAATTAAATTGAAAAGTGCATGTTTACTTGCCACCAAATCTGATATTGATGATCTAGATTTTAGCAAATCTGTTTGCTATGCTTTTGTGTGCAAAGAGGCATTATTTTCATTCGAGGACGTGCCTTCCTCTTTGCCTCCTGCTGTCACTAACATTTTGCAGGAGTTCGCTGACGTTTTTCCACAAGACGTGCCACCGGGATTACCGCCTATTCGAGGGATTGAGCATCAGATTGACTTAATTCCCGGTGCTTCACTGCCAAACCGTGCACCATACCGTACCAATCCAGAGGAGACGAAGGAGATTATGCGTCAAGTACAAGAGCTTCTCGACAAAGGTTATATACGCGAATCCCTTAGTCCTTGTGCTGTTCCTATTATTCTAGTGCCGAAAAAGGATGGTACATCACGTATGTGTGTTGATTCTAGAGGCATTAATAATATTACTATTCGTTATCGTCATCCTATTCCTAGGCTAGATGATATGCTTGATGAATTGAGTGGCTCTACAATATTCTCCAAAGTTGATTTGCGTAGTGGCTACCATCAAATTCGTATGAAATTGGGAGATGAATGGAAAATAGCATTTAAAACTAAGTTTGGATTATATGAGTGGTTAGTCATGCCTTTTGGGTTAACTAATGCACCTAGTACTTTCATGAGATTAATGAACGAAGTTTTACGTGCTTTCATTGGACGATTTGTGGTAGTCTATTTTGATGATATACTGATTTATAGCAGATCTTTGGAAGAACATTTGGAACATTTACGTGCTGTTTTTATTGCTCTACGTGATGCACGTTTGTTTGGTAACCTTGGGAAGTGCACCTTTTGCATCGACCGAGTATCTTTTCTTGGCTATGTTGTTACTCCACAGGGAATTGAAGTTGACAAAGCCAAGATTGAAGCTATTGAGAGTTGGCCGCAGCCCAAAACGGTCACACAGGTGAGGAGTTTTCTTGGCCTCGCTGGATTCTATAGGCGTTTTGTGAGAGATTTCAGCACCATTGCTGCACCTCTCAACGAGCTTACAAAGAAGGATGTGCCTTTTGTTTGGGGTACCGCACAGGAAGAAGCCTTCACGGTATTGAAAGATAAGTTGACACATGCTCCTTTACTCCAACTTCCTGATTTTAATAAGACTTTTGAGCTTGAATGTGATGCTAGTGGAATTGGATTAGGAGGTGTGTTATTACAAGATGGCAAACCTGTTGCATACTTTTCTGAAAAATTGAGTGGGCCTAGTCTGAATTATTCTACTTATGATAAAGAATTATATGCTCTTGTTCGGACTTTAGAAACATGGCAACATTATTTATGGCCCAAAGAATTTGTTATACATTCTGATCATGAATCTTTGAAACATATTAAAAGTCAAGCTAAACTGAATCGTAGACATGCTAAATGGGTTGAATTCATTGAGACTTTCCCTTACGTCATTAAACACAAGAAGGGAAAAGAAAATGTTATTGCTGATGCATTGTCTCGTCGCTATACTATGCTTTCACAACTTGACTTCAAAATATTTGGTTTGGAGACCATCAAAGATCAATATGTGCATGATGCTGATTTTAAAGATGTAATGCAGAATTGTAAAGAAGGAAGAATGTGGAACAAGTTTGTTGTTAACGATGGATTTGTGTTTCGTGCTAACAAGCTATGCATTCCAGCTAGCTCCGTTCGTCTTTTGTTGTTGCAGGAGGCGCATGGAGGAGGATTAATGGGACACTTTGGCGTGAAGAAGACGGAGGACGTACTTGCTACACATTTCTTTTGGCCAAAGATGAGACGGGATGTTGAGCGTTTTATTGCTCGCTGCACTACATGTCAAAAAGCTAAGTCACGACTCAATCCTCATGGTTTATATATGCCTTTGCCTGTACCTAGTGTTCCTTGGGAGGATATATCTATGGAGTTTGTTTTAGGTTTACCTCGAACAAAGAAGGGGAGGGATAGCATATTTGTTGTCGTGGATAGATTCTCGAAAATGGCACACTTTATACCATGTCATAAAAGCGATGATGCTGTTAATGTTGCTGATTTGTTCTTTCGTGAAATTATTCGCTTGCATGGTGTGCCAAATACTATTGTTTCAGATCGTGATACTAAATTTCTTAGCCACTTTTGGAGATGTTTATGGGCTAAGTTGGGGACTAAACTGCTTTTTAGTACTACTTGTCACCCCCAAACTGATGGACAAACTGAAGTAGTCAATAGAACGTTGTCTACTATGCTTAGGGCTGTTTTGAAGAATAATAAGAAAGTGTGGGAGGAATGCTTGCCTCATATTGAATTTGCTTATAATCGTTCATTGCATTCTACTACTAAGATGTGCCCTTTTGAAGTTGTGTATGGTTTCCTACCTCGTGCACCTATTGATTTGTTGCCTCTTCCATCTTTGGAGAAGGTTAATTTTGATGCTAAACAACGTGCTGAATTGATTTTAAAAATGCATGAGTTAACTAAGGAAAACATTGAGCGCATGAATGCTAAATATAAACTTGCTGGAGATAAGGGTAGAAAACATGTTGTGTTTGCACCTGGAGATCTTGTTTGGTTACATTTGCGTAAGGATAGATTTCCTGATTTGCGCAAATCAAAGTTAATGCCACGTGCTGATGGTCCCTTTAAGGTGTTAGAGAAAATAAATGATAATGCATATAAACTTGAGCTGCCTGCAGATTTTGGGGTTAGTCCCACATTTAACATTGCAGATTTGAAGCCTTATTTGGGTGAGGAAGATGAACTTCCGTCGAGGACGACTTCATTTCAAGAAGGGGAGGATGATGAGGACATCAATACAATTGTTACACCCACATCCCCTGCTGCTATACATACTGGACCAATTACTAGAGCTCGTGCACGCCAACTAAATTACCAGGTACTTTCGTTTCTTGGTAATGATTATAATGTTCATGAGAATATGATGCTGCCTAAATTGGATACATTTGTTTTGCTTACCAATGAAGGGCCTAGCTTGGAGAAGGATGAACATTGGAGCAAGAACAAGAATGGAGTTACAAGTGATGATTTCAGGACTTTGAAGCCACCATAATGGGTGCATGAAGCCTTGGACGAAATATACAAGATGCCACTTCATAAATTTCGTCCCGAGGCTATTTTAGGTGCTGCGTCACCTTATTATTGGGCCAGGCCCATGTAATTTCGAAATATATAAGTATAGGCTATTTTTAGAGTCCGTATGTGTGGGGAAACAAGAGATAGGGTTGATTTCGGACCCCTCCACCAAGGGCCACGAAATTCCCCCCTCTTCCTCCATATATACAGCCCTTAGGGCATCGTTTAGACTTTGGGTTTTGTTTAGATTAAAAGTTCGCCATAGCTGCAACTTCGCGTACTTCGTTTGTGTTCAACGACCAGACAAAGGCGTCACAGAACCCCACCTTGATCAATAAAGCTTTCATCTTATATTCGCAATATCCAGATTGCACTCTTAGTTTCTTGCTTGTTCTTTGTTTGCTCGCAGGAAACAGACCCTCGTGGTCAGGTTGATCGTGCTCCGGCGTGGTCAATAACCTCTCGGAGTTGGTTTAGCGATTGCTAAGGCGCGACGTCCTCACACGTTCGTAGTCGGATCGTCAAAGTCGACTTCCACCAAAGCGATATCCATCATCTCATCGAAAGACGGGACACCTTTGCCTGGAGATGATGGCATGCGCAATGGGATCAAGAACGGAGTTACAAGTGATGATTTTAGGACTTTGAAGCCACCATAAGGAGTGCATGAAGCCTTGGACGAAATATACAAGATGCACTTCATAAATTTCGTTCAAAGGCTATTTTAGGTGTTGTGTCACCTTATTATTGGGCCAGGCCCATGTATTTTAGAAATACTTAAGTATAGGCTGTTTTTAGAGTCCGTATGTGTGGGGAAACAAGAGTTAGGGTTGGTTTCGGACCCCTCCTCCAAGGGCCACGAAATCCCCACCTCTTCCTCCATATATACAGCCCTTAGGGCGTCGTTTAGACTTTGGGTTTTATTTAGATTAAAAGTTCACCATAGCTGCAACTACGCGTACTTCGTTTGTGTCCAACGACCAGACCAAGACGTCACAGAACCCCACATTGATCAATAAAGCTTTAATCTTATATTCGCAATATCCAGATTGCAATCTCAGTTTCTTGCTTGTTCTTCGTTTGCTCGCAGGAAACAGACCCTCGTGGTCAGGTTGATCGTGCTCCGGTGTGGTCAATAACTCCTCGGAAGTTGGTTTAGCGATTGCTAAGGCGCGACGTCTCGCACGTTCGTAGTCGGATCGTCAAGGTCAACTCACATAGAAATGATAGCCACCATCTCATCGAAACATCGGGACACCTTCGCCTCTATCAGGGTCGGACATCCGGTGCCTAGGCGAAATTCGGGCACGGGATGAAGAGCTAGGATTTGAGGTGGAGAAGACGAAAATGGTCAAATTCGAAGGATTTTATGGATGGAAAGGTTGGGGAAAGGGTGAAGAAGCTAGATCTACTCAAAACAAAGCAAATCCACGGATCTGAACCAACAAAATCTCAACACACTAACAAATCACAAAAATAAATTGGGGCTATTTTTGTGGGGGATTTTCGAATTAGGACGATGATGTGGAGCATCCCACGACCATCCCCATGGACGCCACCTCAACTATCCAGGCCCCAGGTGGGCCCATGACAAGAGCTAGGGCGCGTGCTATTCAATCCGAGGTGACGTCACTCCTACTTGAGTTTCCCTCCTCTTCAAGTGAGACATGGATACTGCCTAAGTCCGAGATGCTATGTGTGATAAGGTACAACACTCAAGACTCAGAGCCGAGGGCTGTAGAAGAAGAGACAGGCGTCAACACTCTGGACAGCCCGGAACATCCGGCCAGATCCCGGAACTTCGGGCCCCTGGGACCTTCCGGCCGACCCGGAGCTTCCGGCCTCTGATAGAGGAAAAGGTGTCCCGATGTTTCGATAAGATGGTGGCTATCGTTTCTGTGGGAGTCGACCTTGACGATCCGACTACGAACGTGCGAGACGTCGCGCCTTAGCAATCGCTAAACCAACTTCCGAGGAGTTATTGACCACGCCGGAGCATGATCAACCTGACCACGAGGGTCTATTCCTGCAAGCAATCGAAGAACAAGCAAGAATATGATAAAAGCAATCTGAATATTGCGAGCATATATGAAGTTTTGATAAAGATGGGGATCCGTAAGCGGTCTTGGTCTGGTCGTTGGACACAAACGAAGTACACGAAGTTGCAATGGCTAACTTTTAACTAAACAAATCCCAAGGAAAAGCTACTAGATGGATCTACTTATATAGGAGCAAGGGGTGGCGGCCAAAGGAGGTGGGAGGACGTCCCAAGGCAGCCTAAAACTAAATCTAGGTCGTACAAGGCCAATGGGCCCAAGTGGAGGTGATGTAACACCTTTGGACTTGTAGTTTGACTCGGATTCTGCTGCAGCATCAGATTGTTTCGTCCACAACTCGACGCTCCGGACGAATTTGAAGGTGATTCCAATTGGGTTGGATAGTGCATGAAATCTAGTTTCCAACAAAAAAAGAATCACCCAATTCGGAGTCCGTATGAAAAACTTGTGTGCGTTTTGAGACAGGTATGTCTGTGTAGTCCGAATCTGAATCCAGAACGTGAGAGACTTGGACTCTATCTTCTCTTGGGCCAAAAGTGACGTGAGAGAACTTTTTGGACAGCAAATAAACATCTCTTTCTTCCTTATCTTCATATGTGGATTGTACAAATGTCCCATACACCTGCAATTAGACAAAACACAAAAGTGTTTTAAGTAGTTTTGTTCTGGATAACATAAATAGATTATTGAATAGTTTGCACTAGAAATCACCTGACAAATATGCATATATGCAATATTTTTGGTCATATCCAAGGTAGTCATGTCCTCATCAGCCGTGATACAAGAAAACAGGAACAACCACCATTATCTGCCAAGAGCGCACCTGCCGGGCCTGCACAGAGTTCTTCTTCTTCCAGGGCATCAACAGGGCACACAAGTGATATTATTTGTCGTCGTTGTAAGGGAGGAGGTCATTATGCGAGAGAATGCAAATCTCCGCGTGTAATGATTGCTACCGAGGGTGGTGGATATGAGTCCGCTAGTGACTATGATGAGGAGAATTTGGCTCTTATTATACGTGAAGAACATGGTGGAGATGATTCTGATCATGAGACGCAATACATGGCTCCTGAAGACGCTGACAGGTATGAATGTTTAGTTGCTCAATGTGTTTTGAGTGTGCAGGTCACACAAGCTGAGCAAAATCAGAGGCACAATTTGTTCCATACCAAGGGAGTTGTGAAGGAACGTTCTGTGCGCGTCATAATAAACGGAGGGAGCTGCAACAACTTGATAGAGGCGAGGGTGTCCCGATCTTTCGATGAGATGATAACTATCGATTTGGTGGAGACGACTTTGACGATCCGACTACAAACGTGCACGACGTTGCGCCTTAGCAATCGCTAAACCAATCTCCTGAGGTTACTGACGATGCCGGAAGCACGGTCAGCCTGACCACGAAGGTCTATTCCTGCAAGCAATCGAAGAACGAGCAAGAATATGATAAAGCAATCTGAATATTGCAAATATATATGAAGTATTGATAATGGTGGGGATCCGGAAGCGGTCTTGGTCTGGTCGTTGGACACAAACGAAGTACACGAAGTTGCAATGGCTAACTTTTAACTAAACAAATCCCAACGAAAAAGCTACTAGATGGATCTACTTATATAGGAGCAAGGGGTGGCGGCCAAGGAGGTGGGAGGACGTCCCAAGGCAGCCTAAAACTAAGTCTAGGTCGTACAAGGCCAATGGGCCCAAGTGGAGGTGATGTAACACCTTTGGACTTGTAGTTTGACTCGGATTCTGCTGCAGCATCAGATTGTTTCGTCCACAACTCAACGCTCCGGACGAATTTGAAGGTGATTCCAATTGGGTTGGAAAGTGCACGAAATCTAGTTTCCAACAAAAAAAGAATCACCCAATTCGGAGTCCGTATGAAAAACTTGTGTGCGTTTTGAGTCAGGTGTGTCTGTGCAGTTCGAATCTGAATCTAGAACGTGAGAGACTTGGACTCTATCTTCTCTTGGGCCAAAAGTGACGTGAGAGAACTTTTTGGACAGCAAATAAACATCTCTTTCTTCCTTATCTTCATATGTGGATTGTACAAATGTCCCATACACCTGCAATTAGACAAAACACAAAAGTGTGTGAAGTATTTTTGTTCTGGATAACATAAATAGATTATTGAATAGTTTGCACTAGAAATCACCTGACAAATATGCATATATGCAATATTTTTGGTCATATCCAAGGTAGTCATGTCCTCATCATCCTCCCCTTCTTGAAAATAAAGCCGTCCTCGGCGTTGCTTAATCTAAAATGTGGCTAACAAAAGAGACAAGGTGTACATGTTGTATATGTATATGTCATCCATTTTTACTTCCCTTGATTTTTGCATATATGACACATGAATATATGAGTAACTTGCATAGTTCATAAAATCTAAAGCCAAAAAATTAGCACAAGAAGTAGAAGGCATGAAAATATTGCAACTCAGTTTGCACATATAAGTGAAGCTCTTATTCATTTCAAAAGATTGACAATGTTCATCATTAAACCATCCCAACATTGGTGAATAAACCTTACTTGCATCAAATTTACATGCTACAACATGCTTAAATAAGCAAACATGCAATAAGTCATTCAACACAGAATCATCACCAAGATTAGAGGTCATATCAAAATGATTAAACATTGGTTCTTTTGCATCAATAGTTAATTCAATGGGTGCACTCAAAATTGTTGGTATTTCAGTTGTTTGATCACATGGCAAAGTCAAATTATCAACGTAGTCCTCTAAAATAGGTGGTGTGATCAAAGTAGTGGGTAGCTCATCAGATGGTGCGTTCAAATTGACAAGGCATTCATCATTCTCATGTAGAGATGGAAGATCAGTACCTTTGTCATTACCTCTTATGATCAACTCAGATGATGTAGCCACTCTCGGGGGCGATGTGTCACATGGTGGAGGTGATGTAGTCCTGACAACAACGGATGTGGTTGTCATAGTATGCCTAGTAGTTGAAGGAACAATCATATCAACTCTTGGAATGTGCACCGTGCGCTTGTTCTCCTCGTGGCCAACACGTCGTTTTATTTCCTGTTCAGCTTTGCAAGCAAGATGAAACAAATGGTCCATAGGATAACACTCTTCATGAATTAGTATCTCTTGAATATCACGGTTTAATCCTCCCCAAAATCTATCCATAAAATCATCTTCACTTTCTTCTAAAGAGGAATGCAACAAGGTAGTTTGTAGATCATCATAATATTTTGTTACAGTTTCACTACCTTGTTTTAAGTGTTGCAACTTCTTAATCATGTCACGAGTATAATAAGCAGGGACGAAAGTATGTCGCATGGCAAGTTTCAAATCATCCCAAGTAGTAGGTATATAATCAGGGTGTAACCGACAATATTCACTCCACCAAACCAAAGCATAACCAGTGAAAGAACCAACCGCAACCTTAACCTTTTTATGTTCATCGAAATTATGGGAAGCAAATATATTTTTTATGTCGAACTCCCATTCAATATATAAAGCAGGTTTAAAACGGCCATTAAATGGTGGTATAGATACATTAACCTTATCATGTGCATTTGGATGTTTGTGCACCTCTCGTGACGGTTGTGGTATTTGCAAAGGTGGTGGCACGTCTCCCGCGATCGACAAAGCCCATGAATTGACTCTGGATCCTGTCATGATTAGTAGAACAAGAAACAAAACCCAAAAATAATGTTCCTATAACTACTAGGATGTGGTGGTAAAACGCTCACAGTAAAGCAAATATCAATGTCTTACAAGTTCTTACCATGCAGCAGGCGATGATCGGCAACCAGCGGTGTCAAGTAACTCCGAATATTGAGTAAAGCGATTGCCAGGGGAGCGTACGTATACACGGTGTAGAAATATGTGGAGCTGGGTTGGCTATATATGGTAGCAAAAGATTAGCAATAATCAATTCAAAGATGCAATGTTGAATAAACGCTCAACGACGGTACTGTGCTGGTCCTAGGCTAGACCTGATAGAGGCGGGGGTGTCCCGATCTTTCGATGAGATGATAACTATCGATTTGGTGGAGACGACTTTGACGATCCGACTACAAACGTGCACGACGTTGCGCCTTAGCAATCGCTAAACCAATCTCCTGAGGTTACTGATGATGCCGGAAGCACGATCAGCCTGACCACGAAGGTCTATTCCTGCAAGCAATCGAAGAACGAGCAAGAATATGATAAAGCAATCTGAATATTGCAAATATATATGAGGTATTGATAATGGTGGGGATCCGTAAGCGGTCTTGGTCTGGTCGTTGGACACAAACGAAGTACACGAAGTTGCAATGGCTAACTTTTAACTAAACAAATCCCAAGGAAAAGCTACTAGATGGATCTACTTATATAGGAGCAAGGGGTGGCGGCCAAGGAGGTGGGAGAACGTCCCAAGGCAGCCTAAAACTAAATCTAGGTCGTACAAGGCCAATGGGCCCAAGTGGAGGTGATGTAACACCTTTGGACTTGTAGTTTGACTCGGATTCTGCTGCAGCATCAGATTGTTTCGTCCACAACTCAACGCTCCGGACGAATTTGAAGGTGATTCCAATTGGGTTGGAAAGTGCACGAAATCTAGTTTCCAACAAAAAAAGAATCACCCAATTCGGAGTCCGTATGAAAAACTTGTGTGCGTTTTGAGTCAGGTGTGTCTGTGCAGTCCGAATCTGAATCCAGGACGTGAGAGACTTGGACTCTATCTTCTCTTGGGCCAAAAGTGACGTGAGAGAACTTTTTGGACAGCAAATAAACATCTCTTTCTTCCTTATCTTCATATGTGGATTGTACAAATGTCCCATACACCTGCAATTAGACAAAACACAAAAGTGTGTGAAGTATTTTTGTTCTGGATAACATAAATAGATTATTGAATAGTTTGCACTAGAAATCACCTGACAAATATGCATATATGCAATATTTTTGGTCATATCCAAGGTAGTCATGTCCTCATCATCCTCCCCTTCTTGAAAATAAAGCCGTCCTCGGCGTTGCTTAATCTGAAATGTGGCTAACAAAAGAGACAAGGTGTACATGTTGTATATGTATATGTCATCCATTTTTACTTCCCTTGATTTTTGCATATATGACACATGAATAGATGAGTAACTTGCATAGTTCATAAAATCTAAAGCCAAAAAATTAGCACAAGAAGTAGAAGGCATGAAAATATTGCAACTCAGTTTGCACATATAAGTGAAGCTCTTATTTATTTCAAAAGATTGACAATGTTCATCATTAAACCATCCCACCTTACTTGCATCAAATTTACATGCTACAACATGCTTAAATAAGCAAACATGCAATAAGTCATTCAACACAGAATCATCACCAAGATTAGAGGTCATATCAAAATGATTATACATTGGTTCTTTTGCATCAATAGTTAATTCAATGGGTGCACTCAAAATTGTTGGTATTTCAGTTGTTTGATCACATGGCATAGTCAAATTATCAACGTAGTCCTCTAAAATAGGTGGTGTGATCAAAGTAGTGGGTAGCTCATCAGATGGTGCATTCAAATTGACAAGGCATTCATCATTCTCATGTAGAGATGGAAGATCAGTACCTTTGTCATTACCTCTTATGATCAACTCAGATGATGTAGCCACTCTCGGGGGCGATGTGTCACATGGTGGAGGTGATGTAGTCCTGACAACAACGGATGTGGTTGTCATAGTATGCCTAGTAATTAAAGGAACAATCATATCAACTCTTGGAATGTGCACCGTGCGCTTGTTCTCCTCGTGGCCAACACGTCGTTTTATTTCCTGTTCAGCTTTGCAAGCAAGATGAAACAAATGGTCCATAGGATAACACTCTTCATGAATTAGTATCTCTTGAATATCACGGTTTAATCCTCCCCAAAATCTATCCATAAAATCATCTTCACTTTCTTCTAAAGAGGAATGCAATAAGGTAGTTTGTAAATCATCATAATATTTTGTTACAGTTTCACTACCTTGTTTTAAGTGTTGCAACTTCTTAATCATGTCACGAGTATAATAAGCAGGGACGAAAGCATGTCGCATGGCAAGTTTCAAATCATCCCAAGTAGTAGGTATATAATCAGGGTGTAACCGACAATATTCACTCCACCAAATCAAAGCATAACCAGTGAAAGAACCAACCGCGACCTTAACCTTTTTATGTTCATTGAAATTATGGGAAGCAAATATATTTTTTATGTCGAACTCCCATTCAATATATAAAGCAGGTTTAAAACGGCCATTAAATGGTGGTATAGATACATTAACCTGATCATGTGCATTTGGATGTTTGTGCACCTCTCGTGACGGTTGTGGTATTTGCAAAGGTGGTGGCACGTCTCCCGCGATCGACAAAGCCCATGAATTGACTCTGGATCCTGTCATGATTAGTAGAACAAGAAACAAAACCCAAAAATAATGTTCCTATAACTACTAGGATGTGGTGTTAAAATGCTCACAGTAAAGCAAATATCAATGTCTTACAAGTTCTTACCATGCAGCAGGCGGTGATCGGCAACCAGCGGTGTCAAGTAACTCCGAATATTGAGTAAAACGGACTTCGTATGAGGAAGATACACCTATTTTACTGAACAGTGCGCAAAACAGATTCCAATCCGAATTCAGGTACGAGATTGATTCTAGATAGATTCGATTTTTTTTCTCCTTTTTTTTCTCACGTTTTTTTTTCTTTTTCTTTCTTTTTTTTTCTCTGACTTTTTTTTTCTTTTTTTTCTCTTGTTTTTTTTTCTCTATCTTTTTTTTCTCTCTTTCCAAAACAAACTAGATAAGACGCAGATTGGATCAAGCGAAGATGTGAACGGTCTCAACTATTATTATGACAATGAATGGTGGGTAGCACATGGTGGAAATTGATGGATGGGTGGTGGACAGTGGAAGAGATAATGATGCAGCGGTGGCGTGACTAATATGAACAGAACTCAAAACTCTAAACGAACTAGACACTAAGACCAGCAACTCGACACGATGATGCAACCGATAATTCAACTATGCAAGCAATGAAAAGAAAATTGCAAAGGCTCAGACTGGCTTGGACCAAGGATGAATAGATCTAACTTCTGTTTTGTGGCTTTTTCTTGGACAATAGGTAAGAAAATAAATCTAATTTAGGAAAAAACTGGAAATTCTCACCGAGCAACCTGAAAACTGATACCACTTGATAGAGGCGAGGGTGTCCCGATCTTTCGATGAGATGATAACTATCGATTTGGTGGAGACGACTTTGACGATCCGACTACAAACGTGCACGACGTTGCGCCTTAGCAATCGCTAAACCAATCTCCTGAGGTTACTGACGATGCCGGAAGCACGGTCAGCCTGACCACGAAGGTCTATTCCTGCAAGCAATCGAAGAACGAGCAAGAATATGATAAAGCAATCTGAATATTGCAAATATATATGAGGTATTGATAATGGTGGGGATCCGGAAGCGGTCTTGGTCTGGTCGTTGGACACAAACGAAGTACACGAAGTTGCAATGGCTAACTTTTAACTAAACAAATCCCAACGAAAAAGCTACTAGATGGATCTACTTATATAGGAGCAAGGGGTGGCGGCCAAGGAGGTGGGAGGACGTCCCAAGGCAGCCTAAAACTAAGTCTAGGTCGTACAAGGCCAATGGGCCCAAGTGGAGGTGATGTAACACCTTTGGACTTGTAGTTTGACTCGGATTCTGCTGCAGCATCAGATTGTTTCGTCCACAACTCAACGCTCCGGAGGAATTTGAAGGTGATTCCAATTGGGTTGGAAAGTGCACGAAATCTAGTTTCCAACAAAAAAAGAATCACCCAATTCGGAGTCCGTATGAAAAACTTGTGTGCGTTTTGAGTCAGGTATGTCTGTGCAGTCCGAATCTGAATCCAGAACGTGAGAGATTTGGACTCTATCTTCTCTTGGGCCAAAAGTGACGTGAGAGAACTTTTTGAACAACAAATAAACATCTCTTTCTTCCTTATCTTCATATGTGGATTGTACAAATGTCCCATACACCTGCAATTAGAAAAAACACAAAAGTGTGTGATGTATTTTTGTTCTGGATAACATAAATAGATTATTGAATAGTTTGCACTAGAAATCACCTAACAAATATGCATATATGCAATATTTTTGGTCATATCCAAGATAGTCATGTCCTCATCACAACTTGGCTAGCATGGAGATGGTGGAGAAGCTTTCTCTCACCACAAGACCACATCCACATCCTTACTACATCCAATGGTTCAACAACAGCGGCAAGGTTAAGGTAACACGTACTGTTCGTGTGCATTTTAGTATCTTTACATATGCTGATTATGTTGATTGTGATGTGGTACCTATGCAAGCATGTTCCTTATTACTTGGTAGACCATGGCCATTTGATAAAAATTCTGTACACCATGGTAAAAACAATCACTATACTCTTGTTCATAAGGATAAAAATATTACTTTGCTTCCTATGACTCCTGATTCCATTTTGAAAGTGATAGAGGCAAAGGTGTCCCGTCTTTCGATGAGATGATGGATATCGCTTTGGTGGAAGTCGACTTTGACGATCCGACTACGAACGTGCGAGGACGTCGCGCCTTAGCAATCGCTAAACCAACTCCGAGAGGTTATTGACCACGCCGGAGCACGATCAACCTGACCACGAGGGTCTGTTTCCTGCGAGCAAACAAAGAACAAGCAAGAAACTAAGATTGCAATCTGGATATCGCGAATTTAAGATGAAAGCTTTATTGATCAAGGTGGGGTTCTGTGACGCCTTTGTCTGGTCGTTGAACACAAACGAAGTACGCGAAGTTGCAGCTATGGCGAACTTTTAATCTAAACAAAACCCAAAGTCTAAACGATGCCCTAAGGGCTGTATATATGGAGGAAGAGGGGGGAATTTTGTGGCCCTTGGTGGAGGGGTCCGAAATCAACCCTATCTCTTGTTTCCCCACACATACGGACTCTAAAAATAGCCTATACTTATGTATTTCGAAATTACACGGGCCTGGCCTAATAATAAGGTGACGCAGCACCTAAAATAGCCTCGGGACGAAATTTATGAAGTGGCATCTTGTATATTTCGTCCAAGGCTTCATGCACCCATTATGGTGGCTTCAAAGTCCTGAAATCATCACTTGTAACTCCGTTCTTGTTCCCCTTGCGCATGCCATCATCTCCATGCTTGTTCTTGCTCCAATGTTCATCCTTCTCCAAGCTAGGCCCTTCATTTGTAAGCAAAACAAATGTATCCAATTTAGGCAGCATCATATTCTCATGAACATTAGAATCATTACCAAGAAACGAAAGTACCTGGTAATTTAGTTGGCGTGCACGAGCTCTAGTAATTGGTCCCGTATATGTAGTAGTAGGGGTTGTGGGTGTAACAATGCTATTGATGTCCTCATCATCCTCCCCTTCTTGAAATGAAGTCGTCCTCGACGGAAGTTCATTTTGCTCACCCACATAAGGCTTCAAATCTGCAATGTTAAAAGTGGGACTAACCCCAAAATCTGCAGGCAGCTCAAGTTTATATGCATTATCATTTATTTTCTCTAACACCTTAAAGGGACCATCAGCACGTGGCATTAGCTTTGATTTGGGCAAATCAGGAAATCTATCCTTACGCAAATTTAACCAAACAAGATCTCTAGGTGCAAACACAACATGTTTTCTACCCTTATCTCCAGCAAGTTTATATTTAGCATTCATGCGCTCAATGTTTTCCTTAGTTAACTCATGCATTTTTAAAATCAATTCAGCACATTGTTTAGCATCAAAATTAACCTTCTCCGAAAATGGAAGAGGCAACAAATCAATAGGTGCACGAGGTAGGAAACCATACACAACTTCAAAAGGGCACATCTTAGTAGTAGAATGCAATGAACGATTATAAGCAAATTCAATATGAGGCAAGCATTCCTCCCACATTTTCTTATTATTCTTCAAAACAGCCCTAAGCATAGTAGACAACGTTCTATTGACTACTTCAGTTTGTCCATCAGTTTGGGGGTGACAAGTAGTACTAAAAAGCAGTTTAGTCCCCAACTTAGCCCATAAACATCTCCAAAAGTGGCTAAGAAATTTAGTATCACGATCTGAAACAATAGTATTTGGCACACCATGCAAGCGAATAATTTCACGAAAGAACAAATCAGCAACATTAACAGCATCATCGCTTTTATGACATGGTATAAAGTGTGCCATTTTTGAGAATCTATCCACGACAACAAATATGCTATCCCTCCCCTTCTTTGTTCGAGGTAAACCTAAAACAAAGTCCATAGATATATCCTCCCAAGGAACACTAGGTACAGGCAAAGGCATATATAAACCATGAGGATTGAGTCGTGACTTATCTTTTTGACATGTAGTGCATCGAGCAATAAAACGCTCAACATCCCGTCTCATCTTTGGCCAAAAGAAATGTGTAGCAAGTACATCCTCCGTCTTCTTCACGCCAAAGTGTCCCATTAATCCTCCTCCATGCGCCTCCTGCAACAACAAAAGACGAACGGAGCTAGCTGGAATGCATAGCTTGTTAGCACGAAACACAAATCCATCGTTAAGGACAAACTTGTTCCACATTCTTCCTTCTTTACAATTCTGCATTACATCTTTAAAATCAGCATCATGCACATATTGATCTTTGATGGTCTCCAAACCAAATATTTTGAAGTCAAGTTGTGAAAGCATAGTATAGCGACGAGACAATGCATCAGCAATAACATTTTCTTTTCCCTTCTTGTGTTTAATGACATAAGGGAAAGTCTCAATGAATTCAACCCATTTAGCATGTCTACGATTCAGTTTAGCTTGACTTTTAATATGTTTCAAAGATTCATGATCAGAATGTATAACAAATTCTTTGGGCCATAAATAATGTTGCCATGTTTCTAAAGTCCGAACAAGAGCATATAATTCTTTATCATAAGTAGAATAATTCAGACTAGGCCCACCCAATTTTTCAGAAAAGTATGCAACAGGTTTGCCATCTTGTAATAACACACCTCCTAATGCAATTCCACTAGCATCACATTCAAGCTCAAAAGTCTTATTAAAATCAGGAAGTTGGAGTAAAGGAGCATGTGTCAACTTATCTTTCAATACCGTGAAGGCTTCTTCCTGTGCGGTACCCCAAAGAAAAGGCACATCTTTCTTTGTAAGCTCATTGAGAGGTGCAGCAATGGTGCTGAAATCTCTCACAAAACGCCTATAGAATCCAGCGAGGCCAAGAAAACTCCTCACTTGTGTGACCGTTTTGGGCTGCGGCCAACTCTCAATAGCTTCAATCTTGGCTTTATCAACTTCAATTCCCTGTGGAGTAAAAACATAGCCAAGAAAAGATACTCGGTCGGTGCAAAAGGTGCACTTCCCAAGTGATAGAGGCGGGGGTCCCGATCTTTCGATGAGATGATAACTATCGATTTGGTGGAGACGACTTTGACAATCCGACTACAAACGTGCACGACGTTGCGCCTTAGCAATCGCTAAACCAATCTCCTGAGGTTACTGACGACGCCGGAAGCACGGTCAGCCTGACCACGAAGGTCTATTCCTGCAAGCAATCGAAGAACGAGCAAGAATATGATAAAGCAATCTGAATATTGCAAATATATATGAGGTATTGATAATGGTGGGGATCCGAAAGCGGTCTTGGTCTGGTCGTTGGACACAAACGAAGTACACGAAGTTGCAATGGCTAACTTTTAACTAAACAAATCCCAAGGAAAAGCTACTAGATGGATCTACTTATATAGGAGCAAGGGGTGGCGACCAAGGAGGTGGGAGGACGTCCCAAGGCAGCCTAAAACTAAATCTAGGTCGTACAAGGCCAATGGGCCCAAGTGGAGGTGATGTAACACCTTTGGACTTGTAGTTTGACTCGGATTCTGCTGCAGCATCAGATTGTTTCGTCCACAACTCAATGCTCCGGACGAATTTGAAGGTGATACCAGTTGGGTTGGAAAGTGCACGAAATCTAGTTTCCAACAAAAAAAGAATCACCCAATTCGGAGTCCGTATGAAAAACTTGTGTGCGTTTTGAGTCAGGTATGTCTGTGCAGTCCGAATCTGAATCCAGAACGTGAGAGACTTGGACTCTATCTTCTCTTGGGCCAAAAGTGACGTGAGAGAACTTTTTGGACAGCAAATAAACATCTCTTTCTTCCTTATCTTCATATGTGGATTGTACAAATGTCCCATACACCTGCAATTAGACAAAACACAAAAGTGTGTGAAGTATTTTTGTTCTGGATAACATAAATAGATTATTGAATAGTTTGCACTAGAAATCACCTGACAAATATGCATATATGCAATATTTTTGGTCATATCCAAGGTAGTAATGTCCTCATCAGACTCCTCTGCGATGAGCCGGCTACACTAGACGAGCTGCTGATCATAGTAGACAAGTATGCCACTGCCGACTCTTCAATGAAGTCGGAGCTTCGGGTGGACACCTCTGGGAAGGTGCTCCTCTGGCTCCTAGAACACCGGCTAGCGACACCAGTTTGGCGCCCGCAGAAGAACGACAACAAGCACAAGGCCCTGGTGCCGGCTTCCACCAGCCGGTAGGTGGCAACAGTTGAAGATCAGTAGCCAGAAGGGAAGCCCTTACCCAAGTGTCAGAAAGGCAGCAAGCCGGCTTGACAGCCCACATTCTCCTACGAACAAGCCCTTGATTCCCCCTGCAAGTTCCAAAGTGGCGCGAAGCCGTCCAACCACAAAACTCGGAGGTGCCACTGGCTCACCCGAATCTCCAAAGGCGAGGGGCTGCTGCCTCCTCCGCCTGCTGGCTAGATGTCGACGGCCCGCCCAGCAGTCGGCACTATCCAAGACGAGTTCCCCGAAGAGCATGCAGCCTACGTCGTCTTCACGAGCCAAGTTGATGGCAGGCGCAGCCGGCGCCGGCAGTACCAAGAGGTCAATGATGTCGCCTCCAAAGTTCCAGAGTTCATGCACTGGTCTGAGAAGCCCATCAGCTGGAGCCGAGATGACTACCCGGAGGTGATACCTTCTCCGGGTTCCTATGCCATGGTGTTGGATGACACCTTTGCAACAGAGAGGCAAGCTGCTCGTTTTTCCCGAGTCCTGATTAATGGCGGCAGCAACTTCAACATCCTTTACTACGATACCATGGAGAAGTTGAACATCAAGATGAAGCAGCTCCTGCCCAGTCGGACCGTCTTCCATGGTATTGTACCTGGACTCTCCTGCTCATCAATCAGCAAGATCAAGATAGATGTCCTCTTCGGAGACAAGGATCAGTTCTGCCGTGAAGCAGTTTGGTTTGAATTGGTGGAGCTGGAGAGCCCCTATCATGCGTTATTTGGCCGACCTGCTCTGGCCAAGTTCATGGCTGTGCCTCACTACGCCTACCTCAAGATGAAGATGCCAAGCACCAAGGGCATCATCACCATAGTAGGAGATTACAAGAAGTCGTCCGCATGTGCTGCAGCGAGCAGTCGGCGGGTCGAGTCCCTTGTGATTGCTGCAGAGAAGAAGATCCTTGACCGAGTTGTGGCTATGGCCGGCAAGCAGTCGGACCTGTCGCCGGATGATGAGGACATCAATACCATTGTTACACCCACAGCCCCTGCTGCCATACATACTGGACCAATTACTAGAGCTCGTGCACGCCAACTAAATTACCAGGTACTTTCGTTTCTTGGTAATGATTCTAATGTTCATGAGAATATGATGCTGCCTAAATTGGATACATTTGTTTTTCTTACAAATGAAGGGCCTAGCTTGGAGAAGGATGAACATTGGAGCAAGAACAAGCATGGAGATGATGGCATGCGCAAGGAAAACAAGAACGGAGTTACAAGTGATGATTTCAGGACTTTGAAGCCACCATAATGGGTGCATGAAGCCTTGGACGAAATATACAAGATGCCACTTCATAAATTTCGTCCCGAGGCTATTTTAGGTGCTGCGTCACCTTATTATTGGGCCAGGCCCATGTAATTTCGAAATACATAAGTATAGGCTATTTTTAGAGTCCGTATGTGTGGGGAAACAAGAGATAGGGTTTATTTCGGACCCCTCCACCAAGGGCCACGAAATTCCCCCCCTCTTCCTCCATATATACAGCCCTTAGGGCATCGTTTAGACTTTGGGTTTTGTTTAGATTAAAAGTTCGCCATAGCTGCAACTTCGCGTACTTCGTTTGTGTTCAACGACCAGACAAAGGCGTCACAGAACCCCACCTTGATCAATAAAGCTTTCATCTTATATTCGCAATATCCAGATTGCAATCTCAGTTTCTTGCTTGTTCTTCGTTTGCTCGCAGGAAACAGACCCTCGTGGTCAGGTTGATCGTGCTCCGGCGTGGTCAATAACCTCTCGGAGTTGGTTTAGCGATTGCTAAGGCGCGACATCCTCGCACGTTCGTAGTCGGATCGTCAAAGTCGACTGCCACCAAAGCGATATCCATCATCTCATCGACAGACGGGACACCTTTGCCTCTATCACCTACTACTTGGGATGATTTGAAACTTGCCATGCGACATACTTTCGTCCCTGCTTATTATACTCGTGACATGATTAAGAAGTTGCAACACTTAAAACAAGGTAGTGAAACTGTAACAAAATATTATAATGATTTACAAACTACCTTGTTGCATTCCTCTTTAGAAGAAAGTGAAGATGATTTTATGGATAGATTTTGGGGAGGATTAAACCGTGATATTCAAGAGATACTAATTCATGAAGAGTGTTATCCTATGGACCATTTGTTTCATCTTGCTTGCAAAGCTGAACAGGAAATAAAACGACGTGTTGGCCACGAGGAGAACAAGCGCACGGTGCACATTCCAAGAGTTGATATGATTGTTCCTTCAACTACTAGGCATACTATGACAACCACATCCGTTGTTGTCAGGACTACATCACCTCCACCATGTGACATATCGCCCCCGGGAGTGGCTACATCATCTGAGTTGATCATAAGAGGTAATGACAAAGGTACTGATCTTCCATCTCAACATGAGAATGATGAATGCCTTGTCAATTTGAATGCACCATCTGATGAGCTACCCACTACTTTGATCACACCACCTATTTTAGAGGACTACGTTGATAATTTGACTTTGCCATGTGATCAAACAACTGAAATACCAACAATTTTGAGTGCACCCATTGAATTAACTATTGATGCAAAAGAACCAATGTTTAATCATTTTGATATGACCTCTAATCTTGGTGATGATTCTGTGTTGAATGACTTATTGCATGTTTGCTTATTTAAGCATGTTGTGGCATGTAAATTTGATACAAGTAAGGTTTATTCACCAATGTTGGGATGGTTTAATGATGAACATTGTCAATCTTTTGAAATGAATAAGAGCTTCACTTATATGTGCAAACTGAGTTGCAATATTTTCATGCCTTCTACTTCTTGTGCTAATTTTTTGGCTTTAGATTTTATGAACTATGCAAGTTACTCATCTATTCATGTGTCATATATGCAAAAATCAAGGGAAGTAAAAATGGATGACATATACATATACAACATGTACACCTTGTCTCTTTTGTTAGCCACATTTCAGATTAAGCAACGCCGAGGACGGCTTTATTTTCAAGAAGGGGAGGATGATGAGGACATGACTACCTTGGATATGACCAAAAATATTGCATATATGCATATTTGTCAGGTGATTTCTAGTGCAAACTATTCAATAATCTATTTGTGTTATCCAGAACAAAAATACTTCACACACTTTTGTGTTTTGTCTAATTGTAGGTGTATGGGACATTTGTACAATCCACATATGAAGATAAGGAAGAAAGAGATGTTTATTTGCTGTCCAAAAAGTTCTCTCACGTCACTTTTGGCCCAAGAGAAGATAGAGTCCAAGTCTCTCACGTTCTGGATTCAGATTCGGACTGCACAGACATACCTGACTCAAAACGCACACAAGTTTTTCATACGGACTCCGAATTGGGTGATTCTTTTTTTGTTGGAAACTAGATTTCGTGCACTTTCCAACCCAACTGGTATCACCTTCAAATTCGTCCGGAGCATTGAGTTGTGGACGAAACAATCTGATGCTGCAGCAGAATCCGAGTCAAACTACAAGTCCAAAGGTGTTACATCACCTCCACTTGGGCCCATTGGCCTTGTACGACCTAGATTTAGTTTTAGGCTGCCTTGGGACGTCCTCCCACCTCCTTGGTCGCCACCCCTTGCTCCTATATAAGTAGATCCATCTAGTAGCTTTTCCTTGGGATTTGTTTAGTTAAAAGTTAGCCATTGCAACTTCGTGTACTTCGTTTGTGTCCAACGACCAGACCAAGACCGCTTTCGGATCCCCACCATTATCAATACCTCATATATATTTGCAATATTCAGATTGCTTTATCATATTCTTGCTCGTTCTTCGATTGCTTGCAGGAATAGACCTTCGTGGTCAGGCTGACCGTGCTTCCGGCGTCGTCAGTAACCTCAGGAGATTGGTTTAGCGATTGCTAAGGCGCAACGTCGTGCACGTTTGTAGTCGGATTGTCAAAGTCGTCTCCACCAAATCGATAGTTATCATCTCATCGAAAGATCGGGACCCCCGCCTCTATCACTTGGGAAGTGCACCTTTTGCACCGACCGAGTATCTTTTCTTGGCTATGTTTTTACTCCACAGGGAATTGAAGTTGATAAAGCCAAGATTGAAGCTATTGAGAGTTGGCCGCAGCCCAAAACGGTCACACAAGTGAGGAGTTTTCTTGGCCTCGCTGGATTCTATAGGCGTTTTGTGAGAGATTTCAGCACCATTGCTGCACCTCTCAATGAGCTTACAAAGAAAGATGTGCCTTTTCTTTGGGGTACCGCACAGGAAGAAGCCTTCACGGTATTGAAAGATAAGTTGACACATGCTCCTTTACTCCAACTTCCTGATTTTAATAAGACTTTTGAGCTTGAATGTGATGCTAGTGGAATTGCATTAGGAGGTGTGTTATTACAAGATGGCAAACCTGTTGCATACTTTTCTGAAAAATTGGGTGGGCCTAGTCTGAATTATTCTACTTATGATAAAGAATTATATGCTCTTGTTCGGACTTTAGAAACATGGCAACATTATTTATGGCCCAAAGAATTTGTTATACATTCTGATCATGAATCTTTGAAACATATTAAAAGTCAAGCTAAACTGAATCGTAGACATGCTAAATGGGTTGAATTCATTGAGACTTTCCCTTATGTCATTAAACACAAGAAGGGAAAAGAAAATGTTATTGCTGATGCATTGTCTCGTCGCTATACTATGCTTTCACAACTTGACTTCAAAATATTTGGTTTGGAGACCATCAAAGATCAATATGTGCATGATGCTGATTTTAAAGATGTAATGCAGAATTGTAAAGAAGGAAGAATGTGGAACAAGTTTGTCATTAACGATGGATTTGTGTTTCGTGCTAACAATCTATGCATTCCAGCTAGCTCCGTTCGTCTTTTGTTGTTGCAGGAGGCGCATGGAGGAGGATTAATGGGACACTTTGGCGTGAAGAAGACGGAGGACGTACTTGCTACACATTTCTTTTGGCCAAAGATGAGACGGGATGTTGAGCGTTTTATTGCTCGATGCACTACATGTCAAAAAGCTAAGTCACGACTCAATCCTCATGGTTTATATATGCCTTTGCCTGTACCTAGTGTTCCTTGGGAGGATATATCTATGGACTTTGTTTTAGGTTTACCTCGAACAAAGAAGGGGAGGGATAGCATATTTGTTGTCATGGATAGATTCTCGAAAATGGCACACTTTATACCATGTCATAAAAGCGATGATGCTGTTAATGTTGCTGATTTGTTCTTTCGTGAAATTATTCGCTTGCATGGTGTGCCAAATACTATTGTTTCAGATCGTGATACTAAATTTCTTAGCCACTTTTGGAGATGTTTATGGGCTAAGTTGGGGACTAAACTGCTTTTTAGTACTACTTGTCACCCCCAAACTGATAGACAAACTGAAGTAGTCAATAGAACGTTGTCTACTATGCTTAGGGCTGTTTTGAAGAATAATAAGAAAATGTGGGAGGAATGCTTGCCTCATATTAAATTTGCTTATAATCGTTCATTGCATTCTACTACTAAGATGTGCCCTTTTGAAGTTGTGTATGGTTTCCTACCTCGTGCACCTATTGATTTGTTGCCTCTTCCATCTTCGGAGAAGGTTAATTTTGATGCTAAACAACGTGCTGAATTGATTTTAAAAATGCATGAGTTAACTAAGGAAAACATTGAGCGTATGAATGCTAAATATAAACTTGCTGGAGATAAGGGTAGAAAACATGTTGTGTTTGCACCTGGAGATCTTGTTTGGTTACATTTGCGTAAGGATAGATTTCCTGATTTGCGCAAATCAAAGTTAATGCCACGTGTTGATGGTCCCTTTAAGGTGTTAGAGAAAATAAATGATAATGCATATAAACTTGAGCTGCCTGCAGATTTTGGGGTTAGTCCCACTTTTAACATTGCAGATTTGAAGCCTTATTTGGGTGAGGAAGATGAACTTCCGTCGATGATAGAGGCAAAGGTGTCCCGTCTTTCGATGAGATGATGGATATCGCTTTGGTGGCAGTCGACTTTGATGATCCGACTACGAACGTGCGAGGACGTCGCGCCTTAGCAATCGCTAAACCAACTCCGAGAGGTTATTGACCACGCCGGAGCACGATCAACCTGACCACGAGGGTCTGTTTCCTGCGAGCAAACGAAGAACAAGCAAGAAACTGAGATTGCAATCTGGATATTGCGAATATAAGATGAAAGCTTTATTGATCAAGGTGGGGTTCTGTGACGCCTTTGTCTGGTCGTTGAACACAAACGAAGTACGCGAAGTTGCAGCTATGGCGAACTTTTAATCTAAACAAAACCCAAAGTCTAAGCGATGCCCTAAGGGCTGTATATATGGAGGAAGAGGGGGGAATTTCGTGGCCCTTGGTGGAGGGGTCCGAAATCAACCCTATCTCTTGTTTCCCCACACATACGGACTCTAAAAATAGCCTATACTTATGTATTTCGAAATTACATGGGCCTGGCCCAATAATAAGGTGACGCAGCACCTAAAATAGCCTCGGGACGAAATTTATGAAGTGGCATCTTGTATATTTCGTCCAAGGCTTCATGCACCCATTATGGTGGCTTCAAAGTCCTGAAATCATCACTTGTAACTCCGTTCTTGTTCCCCTTGCGCATGCCATCATCTCCATGCTTGTTCTTGCTCCAATGTTCATCCTTCTCCAAGCTAGGCCCTTCATTTGTAAGCAAAACAAATGTATCCAATTTAGGCAGCATCATATTCTCATGAATATTAGAATCATTACCAAGAAACGAAAGTACCTGGTAATTTAGTTGGCGTGCACGAGCTCTAGTAATTGGTCCAGTATGTATAGCAGCAGGGGCTGTGGGTGTAACAATTGTATTGATGTCCTCATCAAGATCAGTACCTTTGTCATTACCTCTTATGATCAACTCAGATGATGTAGCCACTCTCGGGGGCGATGTGTCACATGGTGGAGGTGATGTAGTCCTGACAACAACGGATGTGGTTGTCATAGTATGCCTAGTAGTTGAAGAAACAATCATATCAACTCTTGGAATGTGCATCGTGCGCTTGTTCTCCTCGTGGCCAACACGTCGTTTTATTTCCTGTTCAGCTTTGCAAGCAAGATGAAACAAATGGTCCATAGGATAACACTCTTCATGAATTAGTATCTCTTGAATATCACGGTTTAATCCTCCCCAAAATCTATCCATAAAATCATCTTCACTTTCTTCTAAAGAGGAATGCAACAAGGTAGTTTGTAAATCATCATAATATTTTGTTACAGTTTCACTACCTTGTTTTAAGTGTTGCAACTTCTTAATCATGTCACGAGTATAATAAGCAGGGACGAAAGTATGTCGCATGGCAAGTTTCAAATCATCCCAAGTAGTAGGTATATAATCAGGGTGTAACCGACAATATTCACTCCACCAAACCAAAGCATAACCAGTGAAAGAACCAACCGCAACCTTAACCTTTTTATGTTCATCGAAATTATGGGAAGCAAATATATTTTTTATGTCGAACTCCCATTCAATATATAAAGCAGGTTTAAAACGGCCATTAAATGGTGGTATAGATACATTAACCTGATCATGTGCATTTGGATGTTTGTGCACCTCTCGTGACGGTTATGGTATTTGCAAAGGTGGTGGCACGTCTCCCGCGATCGACAAAGCCAATGAATTGACTCTGGATCCTGTCATGATTAGTAGAACAAGAAACAAAACCCAAAAATAATGTTCCTATAACTACTTGGATGTGGTGGTAAAATGCTCACAGTAAAGCAAATATCAATGTCTTACAAGTTCTTACCATGCAGCAGGCGGTGATCGGCAACCAGCGGTGTCAAGTAACTCCGAATATTGAGTAAAGTGATTGCCAGGGGAGCGTACGTATACACGGTGTAGAAATATGTGGAGCTGGGTTGGCTATATATGGTAGCAAAAGATTAGCAATAATCAATTCAAAGATGCAATGTTGAATTAACGCTCAACGACGGTACTGTGCTGGTCCTAGGCTAGACCGGACTAGAGACGCGAGCCTAGAACACTAATAAGGTCACGGTGTAGCACAACTAGCATCAATGAAGGATACTAAGTAGCTCTTGACAGCAAGATATAAGTGAAGATCACAACGGCAGTGAAGATAATGATGAAATACAACTGCCAAGCAGGATATACAACAACTCTCTCTCTTTCCAAGACAAACTAGATAAGATGCAGATTCGATCTGGCGAAGATGTGAGTGACCTCAACTATGATTATGACAATAAACAGTGCGTAGCACGTGGTGGAAATTGGTGGATGGGATGGTGGACAGCGGATGGGATAATGATGCAGCGGCTGCGTGACTAACGTGAACAGAACTCGAAACTCTAAAGGAACTAGACACTAAGACCAGCAACTCGACACGGCGATGCAACCGATAATTCAATAATGCACACAATGAAAAGAAAATTGCAAAGGCTCAGTCTGGCTAGGACAAAGGATGAATAGATCTAACTTTTGTTTTGTGGCTTTTTCTTGGACAATAGGTAAGAAAATAAATCTAATCTAGGAAAAACTGGAAATTCTCACCGAGCAACCTTAAAACTGATACCACTTGATAGAGGCGGGGGTCCCGATCTTTCGATGAGATGATAACTATCGATTTGGTGGAGACGACTTTGACAATCCGACTACAAACGTGCACGACGTTGCGCCTTAGCAATCGCTAAACCAATCTCCTGAGGTTACTGACGACGCCGGAAGCACGGTCAGCCTGACCACAAAGGTCTATTCCTGCAAGCAATCGAAGAACGAGCAAGAATATGATAAAGCAATCTGAATATTGCAAATATATATGAGGTATTGATAATGGTGGGGATCCGGAAGTGGTCTTGGTCTGGTCGTTGGACACAAACGAAGTACACGAAGTTGCAATGGCTAACTTTTAACTAAACAAATCCCAAGGAAAAGCTACTAGATGGATCTACTTATATAGGAGCAAGGGGTGGCGACCAAGGAGGTGGGAGGACGTCCCAAGGCAGCCTAAAACTAAATCTAGGTCGTACAAGGCCAATGGGCCCAAGTGGAGGTGATGTAACACCTTTGGACTTGTAGTTTGACTCGGATTCTGCTGCAGCATCAGATTGTTTCGTCCACAACTCAACGCTCCGGACGAATTTGAAGGTGATTCCAATTGGGTTGGAAAGTGCACGAAATCTAGTTTCCAACAAAAAAAGAATCACCCAATTCGGAGTCCGTATGAATAATTTGTGTGCGTTTTGAGTCAGGTATGTCTGTGCAGTCCGAATCTGAATCCAGAACGTGAGAGACTTGGACTCTATCTTCTCTTGGGCCAAAAGTGACGTGAGAGAACTTTTTGGACAGAAAATAAACATCTCTTTCTTCCTTATCTTCATATGTGGATTGTACAAATGTCACATACACCTGCAATTAGACAAAACACAAAAGTGTGTGAAGTATTTTTGTTCTAGATAACATAAATAGATTATTGAATAGTTTGCACTAGAAATCACCTGACAAATATGCATATATGCAATATTTTTGGTCATATCCAAGGTAATCATGTCCTCATCAATGGAAGAAGAAGAACGCTGTGCAGGCCCCGCAGGTGCGCTCTTGGCAGATAATGGTGGTTGTTCCTGTTTTCTTGTATCACGGCTGTAGGAGGCACCTGATTGAGGTGCTGGTGCAGTTGAAGTAGAAGATGCACGCGGCATCCATGAGGAAGGTCGGCCTGTAGAAAAGTTAGTTCGCGCCAATGCTTGTCGATCCTGCACTTCACGTTCAGCTTTACAAGCAAGATGGAATAAACGAGTGATATTAGTATACTCTTTATAGTCTAGAATGGTCTGAATCTCTCTATTTAATCCACCCAGAAAACGTGCAAGCATAGCTTCATTCTCCTCAACAATACCACATCGAATCATGCCAGTTTGTAATTCCTGATAATATTCTTCTACAGAATTTTTTCCTTGTCTTAAACGCTGCAATTTTTGAAGCAATTCACGTTGATAATATGGTGGAACCCAACGCGTACGCATAGCAGTTTTCAAAGCAGCCCAAGTAGTTGGAATAGGATATAATCTACAATGTTCAGACCACCATACACATGCAAAACTAGTGAAAGCACAAACAGCAGCAGCAACTCGTCTCTCCTCAGGATATTGTAAACATGTAAATCTTTGTTTAGTTTCTAACTCCCAAGTAAGATATATATCAGGAACATATCTACCCTCAAATGGTGGAATATTCAATTTCAGTTTAGGAATATGGACATCATCTCGTACCTGAGGTGGTGGTGCAGGCCTACCATTACGAATATATACCTGAGGTCGACCTGCTGGTGGTGGTGCTGGTGGCTGCTCATAGATCTGATTTTGATCAACCTCATCCTCATAATCGCCCGCATACTCATCATCCTCCTGGGTACCAGCAGGAGCAGTAGCAGGAGCCAAAGAAGCACCAACAGCAGTAACAGCGGCACCAGAATTTTGTCCTGGCACAATAGGAACACGCTGTGCTCGTCCATACTGATTCGGAAGGGGGCGTAGTTGTTGTTGTTGCAGAGGTGCGACAGGTGCAGCCGGTGGTGGAAGACGCGCAAGCAGTTCATTAAATCTGTTATCGAGCTTTGTTTCGAACGTCTTCTCAAGGCCAGTGATCTTCTCCATGGCCTCTTCAAAATTGTTCAGCACATCTTGTACCTGTTCAGTCATCATTTGCTGAAACTTATCATGAAGCTCCTTGTTCGATAAGTTCTCCCAGTCAATCTCGTCGGCTTGTGATCCTGGCATGGTTAGCAGCAATAGAAACACACAAGAATATGATCCTACAGACTACTAAGAAGTGGTGGTGGTGTATCACAAATCCGTCAAGCAAATCTCAAATTCTTACCAGTTCTTATGATAGAGGCAAAGGTGTCCCGTCTTTCGATGAGATGATGGATATCGCTTTGGTGGCAGTCGACTTTGACGATCCGACTACGAACGTGCGAGGACGTCGCGCCTTAGCAATCGCTAAACCAACTCCGAGAGGTTATTGACCACGCCGGAGCACGATCAACCTGACCACGAGGGTCTGTTTCCTGCGAGCAAACGAAGAACAAGCAAGAAACTGAGATTGCAATCTGGATATTGCGAATATAAGATGAAAACTTTATTGATCAAGGTGGGGTTCTGTGACGCCTTTGTCTGGTCGTTGAACACAAACGAAGTACGCGAAGTTGCAGCTATGGCGAACTTTTAATCTAAACAAAACCCAAAGTCTAAACGATGCCCTAAGGGCTGTATATATGGAGGAAGAGGGGGGGGGGGAATTTCGTGGCCCTTGGTGGAGGGGTCCGAAATCAACCCTATCTCTTGTTTCCCCACACATACGGACTCTAAAAATAGCCTATACTTATGTATTTCGAAATTACATGGGCCTGGCCCAATAATAAGGTGACGCAGCACCTAAAATAGCCTCGGGATGAAATTTATGAAGTGGCATCTTGTATATTTCGTCCAAGGCTTCATGCACCCATTATGGTGGCTTCAAAGTCCTGAAATCATCACTTGTAACTCCGTTCTTGTTCCCCTTGCGCATGCCATCATCTCCATGCTTGTTCTTGCTCCAATGTTCATCCTTCTCCAAGCTAGGCCCTTCATTTGTAAGCAAAACAAATGTATCCAATTTAGGCAGCATCATATTCTCATGAACATTAGAATCATTACCAAGAAACGAAAGTACCTGGTAATTTAGTTGGCGTGCGCGAGCTCTCGTAATTGGTCAAGTATGTATAGCAGCAGGGCATGTGGGTGTAACAATGGTATTGATGTCCTCATCATCCTCCCCTTCTTGAAATGAAGTCGTCCTCGACGGAAACTCATCTTCCTCACCCAAATAAGGCTTCAAATCTGCAATGTTAAAAGTGGGACTAACCCCAAAATCTGCAGGCAGCTCAAGTTTATATGCATTATCATTTATTTTCTCTAACACCTTAAAGGGACCATCAGCCCGTGGCATGAGCTTTGATTTGCGCAAATCAGGAAATCTATCCTTACGCAAATGTAACCAAACAAGATCTCCAGGTGCAAACACAACATGTTTTCTACCCTTATCTCCAGCAAGTTTATATTTGGCATTCATACGCTCAATGTTTTCCTTAGTTAACTCATGCATTTTTAAAATCAATTCAGCACGTTGTTTAGCATCAAAATTAAACTTCTCCGAAGATGGAAGAGGCAACAAATCAATAGGTGCACGAGGTAGGAAACCATACACAACTTCAAAAGGGCACATCTTAGTAGTAGAATGCAATGAACGATTATAAGCAAATTCAATATGAGGCAAGCATTCCTCCCACATTTTCTTATTACTCTTCAAAATAGCCCTAAGCATAGTAGACAATGTTCTATTGACTACTTCAGTTTGGCCATCAGTTTGGGGGTGACAAGTAGTACTAAAAAGCAGTTTAGTCCCCAACTTAGCCCATAAACATCTCCAAAAGTGGCTAAGAAATTTAGTATCACGATCTGAAACAATAGTATTTGGCACACCATGCAAGCGAATAATTTCACGAAAGAACAAATCAGCAACATTAAAAGCATCATCACTTTTATGACATGGTATAAAGTGTGCCATTTTCGAGAATCTATCCACGACAACAAATAAGCTATCCCTCCCCTTCTTTGTTCGAGGTAAACCTAAAACAAAGTCCATAGATATATCCTCCCAAGGAACACTAGGTACAGGCAAAGGCATATATAAACCATAAGGATTGAGTTGTGACTTAGCTTTTTGACATGTAGTGCAGCGAGCAATAAAACGCTCAACATCCCGTCTCATCTTTGGCCAAAAGAAATGTGTAGCAAGTACGTCCTCCGTCTTCTTCACGCCAAAGTGTCCCATTAATCCTCCTCCATGCGCCTCCTGCAACAACAAAAGACGAACGGAGCTAGCTGGAATGCATAGCTTGTTAGCACGAAACACAAATCCAACGTTAACAACAAACTTGTTCCACATTCTTCCTTCTTTACAATTCTGCATTACATCTTTAAAATCAGCATCATGCACATATTGATCTTTGATGGTCTCCAAACCAAATATTTTGAAGTCAAGTTGTGAAAGCATAGTATAGCGACGAGACAATGCATCAGCAATAACATTTTCTTTTCCCTTCTTGTGTTTAATGACATAAGGGAAAGTCTCAATGAATTCAACCCATTTAGCATGTCTACGATTCAGTTTAGCTTGACTTTTAATATGTTTCAAAGATTCATGATCAGAATGTATAACAAATTCTTTGGGCCATAAATAATGTTGCCATGTTTCTAAAGTCCGAACAAGAGCATATAATTCTTTATCATAAGTAGAATAATTCAGACTAGGCCCACCCAATTTTTCAGAAAAGTATGCAACAGGTTTGCCATCTTGTAATAACACACCTCCTAATGCAATTCCACTAGCATCACATTCAAGCTCAAAAGTCTTATTAAAATCAGGAAGTTGGAGTAAAGGAGCATGTGTCAACTTATCTTTCAATACCGTGAAGGCTTCTTCCTGTGCGGTACCCCAAAGAAAAGGCACATCTTTCTTTGTAAGCTCATTGAGAGGTGCAGCAATGGTGCTGAAATCTCTCACAAAACGCCTATAGAATCCAGCGAGGCCAAGAAAACTCCTCACTTGTGTGACCGTTTTGGGCTGCGGCCAACTCTCAATAGCTTCAATCTTGGCTTTATCAACTTCAATTCCCTGTGGAGTAAAAACATAGCCAAGAAAAGATACTCGGTCGGTGCAAAAGGTGCACTTCCCAAGTGATAGAGGCGGGGGTCCCGATCTTTCGATGAGATGATAACTATCGATTTGGTGGAGACGACTTTGACAATCCGACTACAAACGTGCACGACGTTGCGCCTTAGCAATCGCTAAACCAATCTCCTGAGGTTACTGACGACGCCGGAAGCACGGTCAGCCTGACCACGAAGGTCTATTCCTGCAAGCAATCGAAGAACGAGCAAGAATATGATAAAGCAATCTGAATATTGCAAATATATATGAGGTATTGATAATGGTGGGGATCCGAAAGCGGTCTTGGTCTGGTCGTTGGACACAAACGAAGTACACGAAGTTGCAATGGCTAACTTTTAACTAAACAAATCCCAAGGAAAAGCTACTAGATGGATCTACTTATATAGGAGCAAGGGGTGGCGGCCAAGGAGGTGGGAGGACGTCCCAAGGCAGCCTAAAACTAAATCTAGGTCGTACAAGGCCAATGGGACCAAGTGGAGGTGATGTAACACCTTTGGACTTGTAGTTTGACTCGGATTCTGCTGCAGCATCAGATTGTTTCGTCCACAACTCAACGCTCCGGACGAATTTGAAGGTGATTCCAATTGGGTTGGAAAGTGCACGAAATCTAGTTTCCAACAAAAAAAGAATCACCCAATTCGGAGTCCGTATGAAAAACTTGTGTCTGTTTTGATTCAGGTGTGTCTGTGCAGTCCGAATCTGAATCCAGAACGTGAGAGACTTGGACTCTATCTTCTCTTGGGCCAAAAGTGACGTGAGAGAACTTTTTGGACAGCAAATAAACATCTCTTTCTTCCTTATCTTCATATGTGGATTGTACAAATGTCCCATACACCTGCAATTAGACAAAACACAAAAGTGTGTGAAGTATTTTTGTTCTGGATAACATAAATAGATTATTGAATAGTTTGCACTAGAAATCACCTGACAAATATGCATATATGCAATATTTTTTGTCATATCCAAGGTAGTCATGTCCTCATCATTTGCAAGCAAGATGAAACAAATGGTCCATAGGATAACACTCTTCATGAATTAGTATCTCTTGAATATCACGGTTTAATCCTCCCCAAAATCTATCCATAAAATCATCTTCACTTTCTTCTAAAGAGGAATGCAACAAGGTAGTTTGTAAATCATCATAATATTTTGTTACAGTTTCACTACCTTGTTTTAAGTGTTGCAACTTCTTAATCATGTCACGAGTATAATAAGCAGGGACGAAAGTATGTCGCATGGCAAGTTTCAAATCATCCCAAGTAGTAGGTATATAATCAGGGTGTAACCGACAATATTCACTCCACAAAACCAAAGCATAACCAGTGAAAGAACCAACCGCAACCTTAACCTTTTTATGTTCATCGAAATTATGGGAAGCAAATATATTTTTTATGTCGAACTCCCATTCAATATATAAAGCAGGTTTAAAACGGCCATTAAATGGTGGTATAGATACATTAACCTGATCATGTGCATTTGGATGTTTGTGCACCTCTCGTGACGGTTGTGGTATTTGCAAAGGTGGTGGCACGTCTCCCGCGATCGACAAAGCCCATGAATTGACTCTGGATCCTGTCATGATTAGTAGAACAAGAAACAAAACCCAAAAATAATGTTCCTATAACTACAAGGATGTGGTGGTAAAACGCTCACAGTAAATCAAATATCAATGTCTTACAAGTTCTTACCATGCAGCAGGCGGTGATCGGCAACCAGCGGTGTCAAGTAACTCCAAATATTGAGTAAAGCGATTGCCAGGGGAGCGTACGTATACACGGTGTAGAAATATGTGGAGCTGGGTTGGCTATATATGGTAGCAAAAGATTAGCAATAATCAATTCAAAGATACAATGTTGAATAAACGCTCAACGACGGTACTGTGCTGGTCCTAGGCTAGACCGGACTAGAGACGCGAGCCTAGAACACTAATGAGGTCACGGCGTAGCACAACTAGCATCAATAAAGGATACTAAGTAGCTCTTGACAGCAAGATATAAGTGAAGATCACAACGGCAGTGAAGATAATGATGAAAAACAACTGCCAAGCAGGATATACAACAACTCTCTCTCCAACTTTCCTCTTGAAAAGTTTGAGACAATTTTCTGATAAATTCTTTCAAAGAATGCTACTAACTCAAGCTTTCCAATGCAAAAAGAATCACTCAATTCCGAGTTGATATGAGGAGTCAAAGAATTCCAAAACTGGCCTAAAAAATTGGAACAAGCTGTGTTCACGAACTTCAGAGGGCAAAAAGACCTATTTAGAAGCCGATTTTGAGGTGTCAAATATTGAAAAAGCTTGTGCAACTATTTACATGCGGCTCGTCGCTATCTTCAATTTGAGTACTCACGGAGCCAAAACGGACTTCGTATGAGGAAGATACACCTGTTTTACTGAACAGTGCGCAAAACAGATTCCAATCCGAATTCAGGTACGAGATTGATTCTAGATAGATCCAATTTTTTTTCTTCTCTCTTTTTTTTTCTCACGCTCTTTTTTTTCTTTTTCTTCTCCCTCTTTTTCTTTTTTTTTCTTTCCTTTTTTCTTTCATTTTTTTCTTTATATTCTTTTTCTCCCTCTTTCCAAGACAAACTAGATAAGATGCAGATTCGATCAGGCAAAGATGTGAGTGACCTCAACTATGATTATGACAATAAACAGTGCGTAGCACGTGGTGAAAATTGGTGGATGGGATGGTGGACAGCAGATGGGATAATGATGCAGCGGCTGCGTGACTAATGTGAACAGAACTCGAAACTCTAAAGGAACTAGACACTAAGACCAACAACTCAACACGGCGATGCAACCGATAATTCAATAATGCAAACAATGAAAAGAAAATTGGAAAGGCTCAGTCTGGCTAGGACAAAGGATGAATAGATCTAACTTTTGTTTTGTGGCTTTTTCTTGGACAATAGGTAAGAAAATAAATCTAATTTAGGAAAAACTGGAAATTCTCACCGAGCAACCTGAAAACTGATACCACTTGATAGAGGCGGGGGTGTCCCGATCTTTCGATGAGATGGTAACTATCGATTTGGTGGAGACGACTTTGACGATCCGACTACAAACGTGCACGACGTTGCGCCTTAGCAATCGCTAAACCAATCTCCAGAGGTTATTGACCACGCCGGTGCACGATCAACCTGACCACGAAGGTCTATTCCTGCAAGCAATCGAAGAACGAGCAAGAATATGATAAAAGCAATCTGAATATTGCAAATATGTATGAAGTATTGATAAAGGTGGGGATCCGAAAGCGGTCTTGGTCTGGTCGTTGGACACAAACGAAGTACACGAAGTTGCGTTGGCTAACTTTTAACTAAACAAATCCCCAGGAAAAGCTACTAGATGGATCTACTTATATAGGAGCAAGGGGTGGCGGCCAAGGAGGTGGGAGGACGTCCCAAGGCAGCCTAAAACTAAATCTAGGTCGTACAAGGCTCATGGGCCCAAGTGGAGGTGATGTAACACCTTTGGACTTGTAGTTTGACTCGGATTCTGCTGCAGCATCAGATTGTTTCGTCCACAACTCAACGCTCCGGACGAATTTGAAGGTGATTCCAACTGGGTTGGAAAGTGCACGAAATCTAGTTTCCAACAAAAAAAGAATCACCCAATTCGGAGTCCGTATGAAAAACTTGTGTGCGTTTTGAGTCAGGTATGTCTGTGCAGTCCGAATCTGAATCGAGAACGTGAGAGACTTGGACTCTATCTTCTCTTGGGCCAAAAGTGACGTGAGAGAACTTTTTGGACAGCAAATAAACATCTCTTTCTTCCTTATCTTCATATGTGGATTGTACAAATATCCCATACACCTGCAATTAGACAAGACACAAAAGTGTGTGAAGTATTTTTGTTCTGGATAACATAAATAGATCATTGAATAGTTTGCACTAGAAATCACCTGACAAATATGCATATATGCAATATTTTTGGTCATATCCAAGGTTGTCATGTCCTCATCATCCTCCCCTTCTTGAAAATAAAGCCGTCCTCGGCGTTGCTTAATCTGAAATGTGGCTAACAAAAGAGACAAGGTGTACATGTTGTATATGTATATGTCATCCATTTTTACTTCCCTTGATTTTTGCATATATGACACATGAATAGATGAGTAACTTGCATAGTTCATAAAATCTAAAGCCAAAAAATTAGTACAAATAATAGAAGGCATGAAAATATTGCAACTCAGTTTGCACATATAAGTGAAGCTCTTATTCATTTCAAAAGATTGACAATGTTCATCATTAAACCATCCCAACATTGGTGAATAAACCTTACTTGCATCAAATTTACATGCTACAACATGCTTAAATAAGCAAACATGCAATAAGTCATTCAACACAGAATCATCACCAAGATTAGAGATCATATCAAAATGATTAAACATTGGTTCTTTTGCATCAATAGTTAATTCAATGGGTGCACTCAAAATTGTTGGTATTTCAGTTGTTTAATCACATGGCAAAGTCAAATTATCAACGTAGTCCTCTAAAATAGGTGGTGTGATCAAAGTAGTGGGTAGCTCATCAGATGGTGCATTCAAATTGACAAGGCATTCATCATTCTCATGTAGAGATGGAAGATCAGTACCTTTGTCATTACCTCTTATGATCAACTCAGATGATGTAGCCACTCTCGGGGGCGATGTTTCACATGGTGGAGGTGATGTAGTCCTGACAACAACGGATGTGGTTGTCATAGTATGCCTAGTAGTTGAAGGAACAATGATATCAACTCTTGGAATGTGCACCGTGCGCTTGTTCTCCTCATGGCCAACACGTCGTTTTATTTCCTGTTCAGCTTTGCAAGCAAGATGAAACAAATGGTCCATAGGATAACACTCTTCATGAATTAGTATCTCTTGAATATCACGGTTTAATCCTCCCCAAAATCTATCCATAAAATCATCTTCACTTTCTTCTAAAGAGGAATGCAACAAGGTAGTTTGTAAATCATCATAATATTTTGTTACAGTTTCACTACCTTGTTTTAAGTGTTGCAACTTCTTAATCATGTCACGAGTATAATAAGCAGGGACGAAAGTATGTCGCATGGCAAGTTTCAAATCATCCCAAGTAGTAGGCATATAATCAGGGTGTAACCGACAATATTCACTCCACCAAACCAAAGCATAACCAGTGAAAGAACCAACCGCAACCTTAACCTTTTTATGTTCATCGAAATTATGGGAAGCAAATATATTTTTTATGTCGAACTCCCATTCAATATATAAAGCAGGTTTAAAACGGCCATTAAATGGTGGTATAGATACATTAACCTGATCATGTGCATTTGGATGTTTGTGCACCTCTCGTGACGGTTGTGGTATTTGCAAAGGTGGTGGCACGTCTCCCGCGATCGACAAAGCCCATGAATTGACTCTGGATCCTGTCATGATTAGTAGAACAAGAAACAAAACCCAAAAATAATGTTCCTATAACTACAAGGATGTGGTGGTAAAACGCTCACAGTAAATCAAATATCAATGTCTTACAAGTTCTTACCATGCAGCAGGCGGTGATCGGCAACCAGCGGTGTCAAGTAACTCCAAATATTGAGTAAAGCGATTGCCAGGGGAGCGTACGTATACACGGTGTAGAAATATGTGGAGCTGGGTTGGCTATATATGGTAGCAAAAGATTAGCAATAATCAATTCAAAGATACAATGTTGAATAAACGCTCAACGACGGTACTGTGCTGGTCCTAGGCTAGACCGGACTAGAGACGCGAGCCTAGAACACTAATGAGGTCACGGCGTAGCACAACTAGCATCAATAAAGGATACTAAGTAGCTCTTGACAGCAAGATATAAGTGAAGATCACAACGGCAGTGAAGATAATGATGAAAAACAACTGCCAAGCAGGATATACAACAACTCTCTCTCCAACTTTCCTCTTGAAAAGTTTGAGACAATTTTCTGATAAATTCTTTCAAAGAATGCTACTAACTCAAGCTTTCCAATGCAAAAAGAATCACTCAATTCCGAGTTGATATGAGGAGTCAAAGAATTCCAAAACTGGCCTAAAAAATTGGAACAAGCTGTGTTCACGAACTTCAGAGGGCAAAAAGACCTATTTAGAAGCCGATTTTGAGGTGTCAAATATTGAAAAAGCTTGTGCAACTATTTACATGCGGCTCGTCGCTATCTTCAATTTGAGTACTCACGGAGCCAAAACGGACTTCGTATGAGGAAGATACACCTGTTTTACTGAACAGTGCGCAAAACAGATTCCAATCCGAATTCAGGTACGAGATTGATTCTAGATAGATCCAATTTTTTTTCTTCTCTCTTTTTTTTTCTCACGCTCTTTTTTTTCTTTTTCTTCTCCCTCTTTTTCTTTTTTTTTCTTTCCTTTTTTCTTTCATTTTTTTCTTTATATTCTTTTTCTCCCTCTTTCCAAGACAAACTAGATAAGATGCAGATTCGATCAGGCAAAGATGTGAGTGACCTCAACTATGATTATGACAATAAACAGTGCGTAGCACGTGGTGAAAATTGGTGGATGGGATGGTGGACAGCAGATGGGATAATGATGCAGCGGCTGCGTGACTAATGTGAACAGAACTCGAAACTCTAAAGGAACTAGACACTAAGACCAACAACTCAACACGGCGATGCAACCGATAATTCAATAATGCAAACAATGAAAAGAAAATTGGAAAGGCTCAGTCTGGCTAGGACAAAGGATGAATAGATCTAACTTTTGTTTTGTGGCTTTTTCTTGGACAATAGGTAAGAAAATAAATCTAATTTAGGAAAAACTGGAAATTCTCACCGAGCAACCTGAAAACTGATACCACTTGATAGAGGCGGGGGTGTCCCGATCTTTCGATGAGATGGTAACTATCGATTTGGTGGAGACGACTTTGACGATCCGACTACAAACGTGCACGACGTTGCGCCTTAGCAATCGCTAAACCAATCTCCAGAGGTTATTGACCACGCCGGTGCACGATCAACCTGACCACGAAGGTCTATTCCTGCAAGCAATCGAAGAACGAGCAAGAATATGATAAAAGCAATCTGAATATTGCAAATATGTATGAAGTATTGATAAAGGTGGGGATCCGAAAGCGGTCTTGGTCTGGTCGTTGGACACAAACGAAGTACACGAAGTTGCGTTGGCTAACTTTTAACTAAACAAATCCCCAGGAAAAGCTACTAGATGGATCTACTTATATAGGAGCAAGGGGTGGCGGCCACGGAGGTGGGAGGACGTCACAAGGCAGCCTAAAACTAAATCTAGGTCCTACAAGGCTCATGGGCCCAAGTGGAGGTGATGTAACACCTTTGGACTTGTAGTTTGACTCGGATTCTGCTGCAGCATCAGATTGTTTCGTCCACAACTCAACGCTCCGGACGATTTTGCTCAGCTTGTGTGATCTGCACACTCAAAACACGTTGAGCAACTAAACATTCGTACCTGTCAGCGTCTTCAGGAGCCATGTATTGCGTCTCATGATCAGAATCATCTCCACCATGTTCTTCACGTGTAATAAGAGCCAATGTCTCCTCATCATAGTCACTAGCGGACTCATATCCACCACCCTCGGTAGCAATCATCACACGCGGAGATTTGCATTCTCTCGCATAATGACCTCCTCCCTTACAACGACGACAAATAATATCACTTGTGTGCCCTGTTGATGCCCTGGAAGAAGAAGAACTCTGTGCAGACCCGGCAGGTGCGCTCTTGGCAGATAATGGTGGTTGTTCCTGTTTTCTTGTATCACGGCTGTAGGAGGCACCTGATTGAGGTGCTGGTGCAGTTGAAGTAGAAGATGCACGCGGTGTCCATGATGAAGGTCGGCCTGCAGAAAAGTTAGTTCGCGCCAATGCTTGTCGATCCTGCACTTCACGTTCAGCTTTACAAGCAAGATGGAATAAACGAGTGATATTAGTATACTCCTTATAGTCTAGAATGGTCTGAATCTCTCTATTTAATCCACCCAGAAAACGTGCAAGCATAGCTTCATTCTCCTCAACAATACCACATCGAATCATGCCAGTTTGTAATTCCTGATAATATTCTTCTGCAGAATTTTTTCCTTGTCTTAAACGCTGCAATTTTTGAAGCAATTCACGTTGATAATATGGTGGAACCCAACGCGTACGCATAGCAGTTTTCAAAGCAGCCCAAGTAGTTGGAATAGGATATAATCTACAATGTTCAGACCACCATACACATGCAAAACTAGTGAAAGCACAAACAGCAGCAGCAACTCGTCTCTCCTCAGGATATTGTAAACATGTAAATCGTTGTTCAGTTTCTAACTCCCAAGTAAGATATATATCAGGAACATATCTACCCTCAAATGGTGGAATATTCAATTTCAGTTTAGGAATATGGACATCATCTCGTACCTGAGGTGGTGGTGCAGGCCTACCATTACGAATATATACCTGAGGTCGACCTGCTGGTGGTTGCACGTAGTTCTGATTTTGAGCAACCTCATCCTCGTAATCTCCCACATAATCATCCTCCTCCGCATCAGCAGCAGGAGCCACAGAAGTATCAATAGCAGCACCAACAGTTTGGCCAAACGCAAGAGGAACACGGCTCGCTCGGCGGAGGTCTATTTCGCGACGTGGAGGTAGTCGTTGTTGTTGTTGTTGGAGAGGTGCGTTAGGTGCAGCGGGTGGTGGTGGTGTGATAGAGGCGGGGTGTCCCGATCTTTCGATGAGATGATAACTATCGATTTGGTGGAGACGACTTTGACGATCCGACTACAAACGTGCACGACGTTGCGCCTTAGTAATCGCTAAACCAATCTCCTGAGGTTATTGACCACGCCGGAAGCACGGTAAACCTGACCACGAAGGTCTATTCCTGCAAGCAATCGAAGCACAAGCAAGAATATGATAAAAGCAATCTGAATATTGCGAGTATATATGAAGTTTTGATAAAGATGGGGATCCGTAAGCGGTCTTGGTCTGGTCCTTGGACACAAACGAAGTACACGAAGTTGCAATGGCTAACTTTTAACTAAACAAATCCCAAGGGAAAAGCTACTAGATGGATCTACTTATATAGGAGCAAGGGGTTGTGGCCTAGGAGGTGGGAGGACATCCCAAGGTAGCCTAAAACTAACCCTAGGTCGTACAAGGCCAATGGGCCCAAGTGGAGGTGATGCAACACCTTTGGACTTGTTGTTTGACTCGGATTCTGCTGCAACATCTGATTGTTTCGTCGATATCTCAATGCTCCGGAAGAATTTGAAGGTAAATCCAATTTGGCTGGAAAGAGCATAAAATCTAGAATCCAACAAAAAAAGAATCACCCAATTCGGAGTCCGTATGAAAAAGTTGTTGTCGTTTTGAGTCAGGTATGTCTGTGCAGTCCGAATCTGAAACCAGAACGTGAGAGACTTGGACTCTATCTTCTCTTGGCCCAAAAGTGACGTGAGAAGACTTTTTGAACAGCACCTAAACTTCTCCTTTTCCCTTATCTTCATATGTGGATTGTACAAATGTCCCATACACCTGCAATTAGACAAAACACAAAAGTATGTGAAGTATTTTTGTTCTGGATAACATAAATATATTATTGAATAGTTTGCACTAGAAATCAACTGACAAATATGCATGTATGCAATATTTTTGGTCTTATCCAAGGTAGTCATGTCCTCATCATCCTCCCCTTCTTGAAAACAAAGCCGTCCTCGGCGTTGCTTAATCTGAAATGTGGCTAACAAAAGAGACAAGGTGTACATGTTGTATATGTATACGTCATCCATTTTTACTTCCCTTGATTTTTGCATATATGACACATGAATAGATGAGTAACTTGCATAGTTCATAAAATCTAAAGCCAACAAATTAGCACAGGAACTAGAAGGCATGAAAATATTGCAACTCAGTTTGCACATATAAGTGAAGCTCTTATTTATTTCAAAAGATTGACAATGTTCATCATTAAACCATCCCAACATTGGTGAATAATCCTTATTTGAATCAAATTTACATGCTACAACATGCTTAGATAAGCAAACATGCAATGAGTCATTCGACACAGAATCATCACCAAGATTAGAGTTCATATCAAAATGATTAAACATTGATTCTTTTGCATCAACAGTTAATTCAATGGGTGCTCTCAAAATTGTTGGTATTTCAGTTGTTTGATCACATGGCAAAGTCAAATTATCAATATAATCCTCTAAAATAGGTGGTGTGATCAAAGTAGTGGGTAGCTGAACACATGATGTATTCAAGTTAACTAGGCATGCATCATTCTCATGTAAAAGTGGAAAATCTGTACCTTTGTCATTACCTCTTATAGTCAACTCAGATGATGCAGGCACTCTCGATGGTGGTGTGTCACATGGTGGAGATGATGTAGTCCTTGCAACAACGGATGTGGTTGTCATAGTACGCCTAGTAGTTGAATAAACATCTGTATCAACAGTTGGAATGTGCACCGTGCGCTTGTTCTCCTTCTGGGCAACACGTTGTTTTATTTCCTGTTCAGCTTTGCAAGCAAGACGAAACAAATGGTCCATAGGATAACACTCTTCATGAATTAGTATCTCCTGAATATTATGGTTTAATCCTCCCCAAAATCTATCCATAAAATCTTCTTCACTTTCTTCTAAAAATGGGTGCAACAAGGTAGTTTGTAAATCATCATAATATTTTGTTACGGTGTCACTACCTTGTTTTAAATGTTCCAGTTTTTTAATCATGCCACGAGTATAATAAACATCGACGAATCTATCTCTCATGACATGTTTTAAATCATCCCAAGTATTAGGTACATAATCAGGGTGTAACCGACAATATTCACTCCACCAAACTAGAGCATAACCAGTGAAAGAACCAACCGCAACCGTAACTTTTTTACGTTCATCAAAATTATGGGAAGCAAATATATTATTTATGTCTAACTCCCATTCAATATATAAAGCAGGTCTAAAACGACCATTAAATGGTGGTATAGAAACATGAACCTGATCATGTGCATTTGGATGTTTGTGCACCTCTCGTGACGGTTGTGGTATTTGCATAGGTGGTGGCATGTCTCCCGCGATCGACAATGACCATGAATTGACTCTGGATCCTATCATGATTAGTAGAACAAGAAACAAAATCCAAAAATAATGTTCCTATAACTACTAGGATGTGGTGGTAAAACGCTCACAGTAAAGCAAATATCAATGTCTTACAAGTTCTTACCATGCAGCAGGCGGTGATCGGCAACCAGCGGTGTCAAGTAACTCCGAATAGTGAGTAAAGCGATTGCCAAGGGAGCGTACGTATACACGGTGTAGAAATATGTGGAGCTGGGTTGGCTATATATGGTAGCAAAAGATTAGCAATAATCAATTCAAAGATGCAATGTTGAATAAACGCTCAACGACAGTACTGTGCTGGTCCTAGGCTAGACCGGACTAGAGACGCGAGCCTAGAACACTAATGAGGTCACGGCGTAGCACAACTAGCATCAATGAAGGATACTAAGTAGCTCTTGACAGCAAGATATAAGTGAAGATAATGATGAAAAACAGCTGCCAAGCAGGATATACAACAACTTTCTCTCCAACTTTCCTACTGAAAAGTTTGAGCCAATTTTCTGATAAATTCTTACAAAGAATTCTACTAACTCAAGCTTTCCAATGCAAAAAGAATCACTCAATTCCGAGTTGATATGAGGAGTCAAAGAATTCTAAAACTGGCCTGAAAAATTGAAACAAGCTGTGTTCACGAACTTCGGAGGGCAAAAAGACCTATTTAGAAGCCGATTTTGAGGTGTCAAATATTGAACTTGCTTTTGCAACTATTTATCCGCGGCTCGTCGCTAGCTTCAATTTGAGTACTCACGGAGCCAAAACGGACTACGTATTAGGAAGATACACCTGTTTTACTGAATAGTGCGCAAAACAGATTTCAATCCGAATTCAGGTACGAGATTGATTCTAGATAGATCTGATTTTTTTTTCTTCTCTCCTTTTTTTTTCTCACGTTTTTTTTTCTTTCTCTTTTTTTTTCTCTGACTTTTTTTCCTTGTCTTAAACGCTGCAATTTTTGAAGCAATTCACGTTGATAATATGGTGGAACCCAACGCGTACGCATAGCAGTTTTCGAAGCAGCCCAAGTAGTTGGAATAGGATATAATCTACAATGTTCAGACCACCATACACATGCAAAACTAGTGAAAGCACAAACAGCAGCAGCAACTCGTCTCTCCTCAGGATATTGTAAACATGTAAATCGTTGTTCAGTTTCTAACTCCCAAGTAAGATATATATCAGGAACATATCTACCCTCAAATGATGGAATATTCAATTTCAGTTTAGGAATATGAACATCATCTCGTACCTGAGGTGGCGGTGCAGGCCTACCATTACGAATATATACCTGAGGTCGACCTGCTGGTGGCGGTACAGGTGGCTGCACGTAGTGCTGATTTTGATCAACCTCATCCTCATAATCTCCCACATAATCATCCTCCTCCGCATCAGCAGCAGGAGCCACAGAAGTATCAACAGCAGCACCAACAGTTTGGCCAAACGCAAGCGGAACACGGCTTGCTCGGCGGAGGTCTGTTTCGCGACGTGGAGGTAGTCGTTGTTGTTGTTGTTGGAGAGGTGCGTTAGGTGCAGCGGGTGATGGTGGTGGAAGACGCGCGAGCAATTCATTAAACTTGTTATCGAGCTTTGTTTCGAACGTCTTCTCAAGGCCAGTGATCTTCTCCATGGCCTCATCAAAATTGTTCAGCACATCTTGCACCTGTTCAGTCATCATTTGCTGAAACTTATCATGAAGCTCCTTGTTCGATAAATTCTCCCAGTCAATCTCGTCGGCTTGTGATCCTGGCATGGTTAGCAGCAATAGAAACACACAAGAATATGATCCTACAGACTACGAACAAGTGGTGGTGGTGGGTGTCACAAACCCGTCAAGCAAAACTCAAATTCTTACCGAGCAACCTGAAAACTGATACCACTTGTTAGAGGCGGGGTGTCCCGATCTTTCGATGAGATGATAACTATCGATTTGGTGGAGACGACTTTGACGATCCGACTACAAACGTGCACGACGTTGCGCCTTAGCAATCGCTAAACCAATTGACCACGCCGGAAGCACGGTCAACCTGACCACGAAGGTCTATTCCTGCAAGCAATCGAAGCACAAGCAAGAATATGATAAAAGCAATCTGAATATTGCGAGTATATATGAAGTTTTGATAAAGATGGGGATCCGTAAGCGGTCTTGGTCTGGTCCTTGAACAGAAACGAAGTACACGAAGTTGCAATGGCTAACTTTTAACTAAACAAATCCCAAGGGAAAAGCTACTAGATGGATCTACTTATATAGGAGCAAGGGGTGGCGGCCTAGGAGGTGGGAAGACGTCCCAAGGCAGCCTAAAACTAACCCTAGGTCGTACAAGGCCAATGGTCCCAAGTGGAGGTGATGCAACACCTTTGGACTTGTTGTTTGACTCGGATTCTGCTGCAATGTCTTATTGTTTCGTCTATATCTCAACGCTCCAGAAGAATTTGAAGGTAAATCCAATTGGGCTGGAAAGAGCATAAAATCTAGAATCCAACAAAAAAAGAATCACCCAATTCGGAGTCCGTATGAAAAAGTTGTTGTCGTTTTGAGTCAGGTATGTCTGTGCAGTCCGAATCTGAAACCAGAACGTGAGAGACTTGGACTCTATCTTCTCTTGGCCCAAAAGTGACGTGAGAAGACTTTTTGAACAGCACCTAAACTTCTCCTTTTCCCTTATCTTCATATGTGGATTGTACAAATGTCCCATACACCTGCAATTAGACAAAACACAAAAGTATGTGAAGTATTTTTGTTCTGGATAACATAAATATATTATTGAATAGTTTGCACTAGAAATCACCTGACAAATATGCATGTATGCAATATTTTTGGTCTTATCCAAGGTAGTCATGTCCACATCATGGTGGAAGACGCGCGAGCAATTCATTAAACTTGTTATCGAGCTTTGTTTCGAACGTCTTCTCCATGCCATCTATCTTCTTCATGGCTTCTTCAAATCTGTTTAGTACGTCTTGCACCTGTTCACTCATCATTTGCTGAAATTTATCATGCAAATCCTTATTCGTCATGTTCTCCCAGTCAGTCTCGTCGGCTTGTGATACTGGCATGGTTAGCAGCTATAGAAACACACAAGAATATGATCCTACAGACTACTAACAAGAGGTGGTGGTGGGTGTCACAAATCCGTCAAGCAAATCTCAAATTCTTACCAGTTCTTACCCAGCAGCAGGCGGTGATCGGCAACCGTTGTAGTCAAAAACTCTCAAAGCTTGGATAGAGCGATTACCAGGGAGAGTCAAACGCACGACGTAGATGTATGTGGAGCTGGGAAGGCTTATAATATGGTAGCAAAAAGGGTCAGCAATAATCAATTCAGAGATGCAAAGTTGAATAAACGCTCAACGACGGTACTGTGCTGGTCCTAGGCTAGACCGTTGATGAGGACATCAATACAATTGTTACACCCACAGCCCCTGCTGCTATACATACTAGACCAATTACTAGAGCTCGTGCACGCCAACTAAATTACCAGGTACTTTCGTTTCTTGGTAATGATTGTAATGTTCATGAGAATATGATGCTGCCTAAATTGGATACATTTGTTTTGCTTACAAATGAAGGGCCTAGCTTGGAGAAGGATGAACATTGGAGCAAGAACAAGAATGGAGTTACAAGTGATGATTTCAGGACTTTGAAGCCACCATAATGGGTGCATGAAGCCTTGGACGAAATATACAAGATGCCACTTCATAAATTTCGTCCCGAGGCTATTTTAGGTGCTGCGTCACCTTATTATTGGGCCAGGCCCATGTAATTTCGAAATACATAAGTATAGGCTATTTTTAGAGTCCGTATGTGTGGGGAAACAAGAGATAGGGTTGATTTCGGACCCCTCCACCAAGGGCCACGAAATTCCCCCCTCTTCCTCCATATATACAGCCCTTAGGGCATCGTTTAGACTTTGGGTTTTGTTTAGATTAAAAGTTCGCCATAGCTGCAACTTCGCGTACTTCGTTTGTGTTCAACGACCAGACAAAGGCGTCACAGAACCCCACCTTGATCAATAAAGCTTTCATCTTATATTCGCAATATCCAGATTGCAATCTTAGTTTCTTGCTTGTTCTTCGTTTGCTCGCAGGAAACAGACCCTCGTGGTCAGGTTGATCGTGCTCCGGCATGGTCAATAACCTCTCGGAGTTGGTTTAGCGATTGCTAAGGCGCGACATCCTCGCACGTTCGTAGTCGGATCGTCAAAGTCGACTTCCACCAAAGCGATATCCATCATCTCATCGAAAGACGGGACACCTCCGCCTCTATCAACTGTGCTAGAGACGCGAGCCTAGAACACAAACAAAATCACGGCGCGACACGTAAACAAGGGAGGAGCACACTCTGAATTTTTTTTCTCTTTTTTTTGCACTTTATTTTCCTTTTTTTTTGCTCCGCAACAATTTTTTTTCGAAAAAGTCTACAAATGGTCTAAAAACTGCCTAGCCAGAATTTTCCAGACTTTTTTTTTGAAATTGGAACTATTTTTCTTCTGCGGATGGCTCGGAAGTTGGGGAGTCCTTCTCTGTCACGACTCGGAGTATCGCGTGATCTGGAAATCGAGAACAATGCAACAATTACTAGACTTGGACTAGGACTGGTGGCGGAGATGAATCTGGTGGAACTCGGACTGGTGGCGGAGATGAATCTGGTGGAACACGGACAGGTGGCGGATATATGTTGCAGGTGAACTCGGATTGGCGTGATGGCGGCGGATATGTGGTGGCGTATATGGATTCGTGATGAGGACATGACTACCTTGGATATGACCAAAAATATTGCATATATGCATATTTGTCAGGTGATTTCTAGTGCAAACTATTCAATAATCTATTTGTGTTATCCAGAAGAAAAATACTTCACACACTTTTGTGTTTTGTCTAATTGCAGGTGTATGAGACATTTGTACAATCTACATATGAAGATAAGGAAGAAAGAGATGTTTATTTTCTGTCCAAAAAGTTCTCTCACGTCACTTTTGGCCCAAGAGAAGATAGAGTCCAAGTCTCTCACGTTCTGGATTCAGATTCGGACTGCACAAACATACCTGACTCACAACGCACACAAGTTTTTCATACGGACTCCGAATTGGGTGATTCTTTTTTTGTTGGAAACTAGATTTCGTGCACTTTCCAACCCAATTGGAATCACCTTCAAATTCGTCCGGAGCGCTGAGTTGTGGACGAAACAATCTGATGCTGTAGCAGAATCCGAGTCAAACTACAAGTCCAAAGGTGTTACATCACCTCCACTTGGGCCCATTGGCCTTGTACGACCTAGATTTAGTTTTAGGCTGCCTTGGGACGTCCTCCCACCTCCTTGGCCGCCACCCCTTGCTCCTATATAAGTAGATCCATCTAGTAGCTTTTTCCTTGGGATTTGTTTAGTTAAAAGTTAGCCATTGCAACTTCGTGTACTTTGTTTGTGTCCAACGACCAGACCAAGACCGCTTACGGATCCCCACCTTTATCAATACTTCATCTATATTCGCAATATTCAGATTGCTTTAACATATTCTTGCTTGTTCTTCGATTGCTTGCAGGAATAGACCTTCGTGGTCAGGTTGATTGTGCTTCGGCGTGGTCAATAACCTCTCGGAGTTGGTTTAGCGATTGCTAAGGCGCAACGTCGTGCACGTTTGTAGTCGGATCGTCAAAGTCATCTTCACCAAATTGATAGTTATCATCTCATCGAAAGATCGGGACAACCCGCGTCTATCAATTCGGATTGGCGGTGAATATGTGGTGGTGGTATATGGCAACAGCGACAATGATGATGCGGTGGTGATATATGCCAGCGGCGACGTGACAACCTGTGAACAGAACTTGATAGAGGCAGAGGTGTCCCGTCTTTCGATGAGATGATGGATTTTGCTTTGGTGGAAGTCGACTTTGACGATCCGACTACGAACGTGCGAGGACGTCGCGCCTTAGCAATCGCTAAACCAACTCCGAGAGGTTATTGACCACGCCGGAGCACGATCAACCTGACCACGAGGGTCTGTTTCCTGCGAGCAAACGAAGAACAAGCAAGAAACTGAGATTGCAATCTGGATATTGCGAATATAAGATGAAAGCTTTATTGATCAAGGTGGGGTTCTGTGACGCCTTTGTCTGGTCGTTGAACACAAACGAAGTACGCGAAGTTGCAGCTATGGCGAACTTTTAATCTAAACAAAACCCAAAGTCTAAACGATGCCCTAAGGGCTGTATATATGGAGGAAGAGGGGGGAATTTCGTGGCCCTTGGTGGAGGGGTCCGAAATCAACCCTATCTCTTGTTTCCCTACACATACGGTCTCTAAAAATAGCCTATACTTATGTATTTCGAAATTACATGGGCCTGGCCCAATAATAAGGTGACGCAGCACCTAAAATAGCCTCGGGACGAAATTTGTGAAGTGGCATCTTGTATATTTCGTCCAAGGCTTCATGCACCCATTATGGTGGCTTCAAAGTCCTGAAATCATCACTTGTAACTCCGTTCTTGTTCCCCTTGCGCATGCCATCATCTCCATGCTTGTTCTTGCTCCAATGTTCATCCTTCTCCAAGCTAGGCCCTTCATTTGTAAGCAAAACAAATGTATCCAATTTAGGCAGCATCATATTCTCATGAACATTAGAATCATTACCAAGAAACGAAAGTACCTGGTAATTTAGTTGGCGTGCACGAGCTCTAGTAATTGGTCCAGTATGTATAGCAGCAGGGGCTGTGGGTGTAACAATTGTATTGATGTCCTCATCACAATGTTCATCATTAAACCATCCCAACATTGGTGAATAAACCTTACTTGCATCAAATTTACATGCTACAACATGCTTAAATAAGCAAACATGCAATAAGTCATTCAACACAGAATCATCACCAAGATTAGAGGTCATATCAAAATGATTAAACATTGGTTCTTTTGCATCAATAGTTAATTCAATGGGTGCACTCAAAATTGTTGGTATTTCAGTTGTTTGATCACATGGCAAAGTCAAATTATCAACGTAGTCCTCTAAAATAGGTGGTGTGATCAAAGTAGTGGGTAGCTCATCAGATGGTGCATTCAAATTGACAAGGCATTCATCATTCTCATGTAGAGATGGAAGATCAGTACCTTTGTCATTACCTCTTATGATCAACTCAGATGATGTAGCCACTCTCGGGGGCGATGTGTCACATGGTGGAGGTGATGTAGTCCTGACAACAACGGATGTGGTTGTCATAGTATGCCTAGTAGTTGAAGGAACAATCATATCAACTCTTGGAATGTGCACCGTGCGCTTGTTCTCCTCGTGGCCAACACGTCGTTTTATTTCCTGTTCAGCTTTGCAAGCAAGATGAAACAAATGGTCCATAGGATAACACTCTTCATGAATTAGTATCTCTTGAATATCAAGGTTTAATCCTGCCCAAAATCTATCCATAAAATCATCTTCACTTTCTTCTAAAGAGGAATGCAACAAGGTAGTTTGTAAATCATCACAATATTTTGTTACAGTTTCACTACCTTGTTTTAAGTGTTGCAACTTCTTAATCATGTCACGAGTATAATAAGCAGGGACGAAAGTATGTCGCATGGCAAGTTTCAAATCATCCCAAGTAGTAGGTATATAATCAGGGTGTAACCGACAATATTCACTCCACCAAACCAAAGCATAACCAGTGAAAGAACCAACCGTAACCTTAACCTTTTTATGTTCATCGAAATTATGGGAAGCAAATATATTTTTTATGTCGAACTCCCATTCAATATATAAAGGTTTAAAACGGCCATTAAATGGTGGTATAGATACATTAACCTGATCATGTGCATTTGGATGTTTGTGCACCTCTCATGACGGTTGTGGTATTTGCAAAGGTGGTGGCACGTCTCCCGCGATCGACAAAGCCCATGAATTGACTCTGGATCCTGTCATGATTAGTAGAACAAGAAACAAAACCCAAAAATAATGTTCCTATAACTACTAGGATGTGGTGGTAAAACGCTCACAGTAAAGCAAATATCAATGTCTTACAAGTTCTTACCATGCAGCAGGCGGTGATCGGCAACCAGCGGTGTCAAGTAACTCCGAATATTGAGTAAAGCGATTGCCAGGGGAGCGTACGTATACACGGTGTAGAAATATGTGGAGCTGGGTTGGCTATATATGGTAGCAAAAGATTAGCAATAATCAATTCAAAGATGCAATGTTGAATAAACGCTCAACGACGGTACTGTGCTGGTCCTAGGCTAGACTGTGCTAGAGACGCGAGCCTAGAACACCAACAAAATCACGGCGCGGCACGTAAACAAGGGAAAAGCACACTCTGAATTTTTTTTCGCTCTTTTTTTTGCGCTCTTTTTTTTTGCGCTGCTTTTTTTTTCGAAAAATCACTATAATGGCGAGTGTCTCAAAACTCTTCCTAGGTCAAACTGACAGGATGGGCACGAATTTTTTTTTTCGACCAAATTATTTTTTCGACTGCCCGGACCCAAAAACTGGAAACAGGTCAAAAAAAACTTCCTATAATGGCACCTATCTCAAAACACTCAAAAACACCTAAAAATAGGATAGCCAAATTTTTTTTCGAAAAATGCGTTTTCGAAAAATTTTGGGCCTAAACGGAGCGTGGCTACCCGACTCTTTTTTTTTTCCGAAACCTACTCCGGCAAGGAAACACGAATCGGAATCTAGATGGATCTCGAAAACAAACCTAATATGCAAGGAACTCGGATTGGTGGTGGATATGGTGGTGGTATATGGCAGCGGTGGTGGTAGCGGTGGTAGTATATGGATATGGATCGGTGGTGGTATATGGATACGGATTCGGAGTGGTGGCGGATAAGCGGTGGTGGTAGATGGCAGGGGCGATGATGATGGTGCGGCGGCGGCGTGACAACTTATGACCAGAACTCGAAACTCTAAAAGACTAGACTCTAAGACCAGCAACTAGACACGACGATGCAACCGCAAATTCAACAAAGCAAAAACCCTAAAAAGATTATGCAAAGGCTCAGATTGGTTCGGATATGATGAACTAACCCTAATTTTTTTTGTGGCTTTTTCGTGGACTGTAGGTATGAAGAACAGACTCGATCTAAACTACGAAAAACTGTAAAATCTCACCGAGCAACCTGGAAATCTGATACCACTTGATAGAGGCAAAGGTGTCCCGTCTTTCGATGAGATGATGGATATCGCTTTGGTGGAAGTCGACTTTGACGATCCGACTACGAACGTGCGAGGACGTCGCGCCTTAGCAATCGCTAAACCAACTCCGAGAGGTTATTGACCACGCCGGAGCACGATCAACCTGACCACAAGGGTCTGTTTCCTGCGAGCAAACGAAGAACAAGCAAGAAACTAAGATTGCAATCTGGATATTGCGAATATAAGATGAAAGCTTTATTGATCAAGGTGGGGTTCTGTGACGCCTTTGTCTGGTCGTTGAACACAAACGAAGTACGCGAAGTTGCAGCTATGGCGAACTTTTAATCTAAACAAAACCCAAAGTCTAAACGATGCCCGAAGGGCTGTATATATGGAGGAAGAGGGGGGAATTTCGTGGCCCTTGGTGGAGGGGTCCGAAATCAACCCTATCTCTTGTTTCCCCACACATACGGACTCTAAAAATAGCCTATACTTATGTATTTCGAAATTACATGGGCCTGGCCCAATAATAAGGTGACGCAGCACCTAAAATAGCCTCGGGACGAAATTTATGAAGTGGCATCTTGTATATTTCGTCCAAGGCTTCATGCGCTCATTATGGTGGCTTCAATGTCCTGAAATCATCACTTGTAACTCCGTTCTTGTTCCCCTTGCGCATGCCATCATCTCCATGCTTGTTCTTGCTCCAATGTTCATCCTTCTCCAAGCTAGGCCCTTCATTTGTAAGCAAAACAAATGTATCCAATTTAGGCAGCATCATATTCTCATGAACATTAGAATCATTACCAAGAAACGAAAGTACCTGGTAATTTAGCTGGCGTGCGCGAGCTCTAGTAATTGGTCCAGTATGTATAGCAGCAGGGGCTGTGGGTGTAACAATTGTATTGATGTCCTCATCATCCTCCCCTTCTTGAAATGAAGTCGTCCTCGACGGAAGTTCATCTTCCTCACCCAAATAAGGCTTCAAATCTGCAATGTTAAAAGTGGGACTAACCCCAAAATCTGCAGGCAGCTCAAGTTTATATGCATTATCATTTATTTTCTCTAACACCTTAAAGGGACCATCAGCACGTGGCATTAACTTTGATTTGCGCAAATCAGGAAATCTATCCTTACGCAAATGTAACCAAACAAGATCTCCAGGTGCAAACACAACATGTTTTCTACCCTTATCTCCAGCAAGTTTATATTGAGCATTCATGCGCTCAATGTTTTCCTTAGTTAACTCATGCATTTTTAAAATCAATTCAGCACGTTGTTTAGCATCAAAATTAACCTTCTCCGAAGATGGAAGAGGCAACAAATCAATAGCTGCATGAGGTAGGAAACCATACACAACTTCAAAAGGGCACATCTTAGTAGTAGAATGCAATGAACGATTATAAGCAAATTCAATACGAGGCAAGCATTCCTCCCACATTTTCTTATTATTCTTCAAAACAGCCCTAAGCATAGTAGACAACGTTCTATTGACTACTTCAGTTTGTCCATCAGTTTGGGGGTGACAAGTAGTACTAAAAAGCAGTTTAGTCCCCAACTTAGCCCATAAACATCTCCAAAAGTGGCTAAGAAATTTAGTATCACGATCTGAAACAATAGTATTTGGCACACCATGCAAGCGAATAATTTCACGAAAGAACAAATCAGCAACATTAACAGCATCATCGCTTTTATGACATGGTATAAAGTGTGCCATTTTCGAGAATCTATCCACGACAACAAATATGCTATCCCTCCCCTTCTTTGTTCGAGGTAAACCTAAAACAAAGTCCATAGATATATCCTCCCAAGGAACACTAGGTACAGGCAAAGGCATATATAAACCATGAGGATTCATGTGTAGCAAGTACGTCCTCCGTCTTCTTCACGCCAAAGTGTCCCATTAATCCTCCTCCATGCGCCTCCTGCAACAACAAAAGACGAACGGAGCTAGCTGGAATGCATAGCTTGTTAGCACGAAACACAAATCCATCGTTAACGACAAACTTGTTCCACATTCTTCCTTCTTTACAATTCTGCATTACATCTTTAAAATCAGCATCATGCACATATTGATCTTTGATGGTCTCTAAACCAAATATTTTGAAGTCAAGTTCTGAAAGCATAGTATAGCGACGAGACAATGCATCAGCAATAACATTTTCTTTTCCCTTCTTGTGTTTAATGACATAAGGGAAAGTCTCAATGAATTCAACCCATTTAGCATGTCTACGATTCAGTTTAGCTTGACTTTTAATATGTTTCAAAGATTCATGATCAGAATGTATAACAAATTCTTTGGGCCATAAATAATGTTGCCATGTTTCTAAAGTCCGAACAAGAGCATATAATTCTTTATCATAAGTAGAATAATTCAGACTAGGCCCACTCAATTTTTCAGAAAAGTATGCAACAGGTTTGCCATCTTGTAATAACACACCTCCTAATCCAATTCCACTAGCACATTCAAGCTCAAAAGTCTTATTAAAATCAGGAAGTTGGAGTAAAGGAGCATGTGTCAACTTATCTTTCAATACCGTGAAGGCTTCTTCCTGTGCGGTACCCCAAACAAAAGGCACATCCTTCTTTGTAAGCTCGTTGAGAGGTGCAGCAATGGTGCTGAAATCTCTCACAAAACGCCTATAGAATCCAGCGAGGCCAAGAAAACTCCTCACTTGTGTGACCGTTTTGGGCTGCGGCCAACTCTCAATAGCTTCAATCTTGGCTTTGTCAACTTCAATTCCCTGTGGAGTAACAACATAGCCAAGAAAAGATACTCGGTCGGTGCAAAAGGTGCACTTCCCAAGGTTACCAAACAAACGTGCATCACGTAGAGCAATAAAAACAGCACGTAAATGTTCCAAATGTTCTTCCAAAGATCTGCTATAAATCAATATGTCATGAAAGTAAACTACCACAAATCGTCCAATGAAAGCACGTAAAACTTCGTTCATTAATCTCATGAAAGTACTAGGTGCATTAGTTAACCCAAAAGGCATGACTAACCACTCATATAATCCAAACTTAGTTTTAAATGCTGTTTTCCATTCATCTCCCAATTTCATACGAATTTGATGGTAGCCACTACGCAAATCAACTTTGGAGAATATTGTAGAGCCACTCAATTCATCAAGCATATCATCTAGCCTAGGAATAGGATGACGATAACGAATAGTAATATTATTAATGCCTCTACAATCAACACACATACGTGATGTACCATCCTTTTTCGGCACTAGAATAATAGGAACAGCACAAGGACTAAGGGATTCGCGTATATAACCTTTGTCGAGAAGCTCTTGTACTTGACGCATAATCTCCTTTGTCTCCTCTGGATTGGTACGGTATGGTGCACGGTTTGGCAGTGAAGCATCAGGAATTAAGTCAATCTGATGCTCAATCCCTCGAATAGGCGGTAATCCCGGTGGCACGTCTTGTGGAAAAACGTCAGCGAACTCCTGCAAAATGTTAGTGACAGCAGGAGGCAAAGAGGAAGGCACGTCCTCGAATGAAAATAATGCCTCTTTGCACACAAAAGCATAGCAAACAGATTTGCTGAAATCTAGCTCATCAATATCAGATTTGGTGGCAAATAAACATGCACTTTTCAATTTAATTTCAGAAGCAACACTAGATGGTTTATTATTAGGCTTCATTTGTTGCTCAAATTCTTTTGCCACAATCTGATTTTCACTCTTATTCTTCTCCTGTTGTGCTTTATTAGCTCTATTAATATCATCTTTCAAAATGGAATCAGGAGTCATAGGAAGCAAAGTAATATTTTTATCCTTATGAACAAGAGTATAGTGATTGTTTCTACCATGGTGTACAGAATTTTTATCAAATTGCAATGGTCTACCAAGTAATAAGGAACATGCTTGCATAGGTACCACATCACAATCAACATAATCAGCATATGTAGAGATACTAAAATGCACACGAACAGTACGTGTTACCTTAACCTTGCCGCTGTTGTTGAACCATTGGATGTAGTAAGGATGTGGATGTGGTCTTGTGGTGAGAGAAAGCTTCTCCACCATCTCCATGCTAGCCAAGTTGTTGCAGCTCCCTCCGTCTATTATGACGCGCACAGAACGTTCCTTCACAACTCCCTTGGTATGGAACAAATTGTGCCTCTGATTTTGCTCAGCTTGTGTGACTTGCACACTCAAAACACGTTGAGCAACTAAACATTCATACCTGTCAGCGTCTTCAGGAGCCATGTATTGCGTCTCATGATCAGAATCATCTCCACCATGTTCTTCACGTGTAATAAGAGCCAAAGTCTCCTCATCATAGTCACTAGCGGACTCATATCCACCATCCGCGGTAGCAATCATCACACGCGGAGATTTGCATTCTCTCGCATAATGACCTCCTCCCTTACAACGACGACAAATAATATCACTTGTGTGCCCTGTTGATGCCATGGAAGAAGAAGAACGCTGTGCAGGCCCCGCAGGTGCGCTCTTGGCAGATAATGGTGGTTGTGCCTGTTTTCTTGTATCACGGCTGGAGGTGGCACCGGATGGAGGTGCTGGTGCAGTTGAAGTAGAAGATGCACGTGGTGTGATAGAGGCAAAGGTGTCCCGTCTTTCGATGAGATGGTGGATTTCGCTTTGGTGGAAGTCGACTTTGACGATCCGACTACGAACGTGCGAGGACGTCGCGCCTTAGCAATCGCTAAACCAACTCCGAGAGGTTATTGACCACGCCGGAGCACGATCAACCTGACCACGAGGGTCTGTTTCCTGCGAGCAAACGAAGAACAAGCAAGAAACTGAGATTGCAATCTGGATATTGCGAATATAAGATGAAAGCTTTATTGATCAAGGTGGGGTTCTGTGACGCCTTTGTCTGGTCGTTGAACACAAACGAAGTACGCGAAGTTGCAGCTATGGCGAACTTTTAATCTAAACAAAACCCAAAGTCTAAACGATGCCTAAGGGCTGTATATATGGAGGAAGAGGGGGGAATTTCGTGGCCCTTGGTGGAGGGGTCCGAAATCAACCCTATCTCTTGTTTCCCCACACATACGGACTCTAAAAATAGCCTATACTTATGTATTTCGAAATTACATGGGCCTGGCCCAATAATAAGGTGACGCAGCACCTAAAATAGCCTCGGGACGAAATTTATGAAGTGGCATCTTGTATATTTCGTCCAAGGCTTCATGCACCCATTATGGTGGCTTCAAAGTCCTGGAATCATCACTTGTAACTCCGTTCTTGTTCCCCTTGCGCATGCCATCATCTCCATGCTTGTTCTTGCTCCAATGTTCATCCTTCTCCAAGGTAGGCCCTTCATTTGTAAGCAAAACAAATGTATCCAATTTAGGCAGCATCATATTCTCATGAACATTAGAATCATTACCAAGAAACGAAAGTACCTGGTAATTTAGTTGGCGTGCACGAGCTCTAGTAATTGGTCCAGTATGTATAGCAGCAGGGGCTGTGGGTGTAACAATTGTATTGATGTCCTCATCAACGTAGAGCAATAAAAACAGCACGTAAATGTTCCAAATGTTCTTCCAAAGATCTGCTATAAATCAATATGTCATCAAAGTAAACTACCACAAATCGTCCAATGAAAGCACGTAAAACTTCGTTCATTAATCTCATGAAAGTACTAGGTGCATTAGTTAACCCAAAAGGCATGACTAACCACTCATATAATCCAAACTTAGTTTTAAATGCTGTTTTCCATTCATCTCCCAATTTCATACGAATTTGATGGTAGCCACTACGCAAATCAACTTTGGAGAATATTGTAGAGCCACTCAATTCATCAAGCATATCATCTAGCCTAGGAATAGGATGACGATAACGAATAGTAATATTATTAATGCCTCTACAATCAACACACATACGTGATGTACCATCCTTTTTCGGCACTAGAATAATAGGAACAGCACAAGGACTAAGGGATTCGCGTATATAACCTTTGTCGAGAAGCTCTTGTACTTGACGCATAATCTCCTTCGTCTCCTCTGGATTGGTACGGTATGGAGCACGGTTTGGCAGTGAAGCACCGGGAATTAAGTCAATCTGATGCTCAATCCCTCGAATAGGCGGTAATCCCGGCGGCACGTCTTGTGGAAAAACGTCAGCGAACTCCTGCAAAATGTTAGTGACAGCAGGAGGCAAAGAGGAAGGCACGTCCTCGAATGAAAATAATGCCTCTTTGCACACAAAAGCATAGCAAACAGATTTGCTGAAATCTAGCTCATCAATATCAGATTTGGTGGCAAAGAAACATGCACTTTTTAATTTAATTTCAGAAGCAACACTAGATGGTTTATTATTAGGCTTCATTTGTTGCTCAAATTCTTTTGCCACAATCTGATTTTCACTCTTATTCTTCTCCTGTTGTGCTTTATTAGCTCTATTAATATCATCTTTCAAAATGGAATCAGGAGTCATAGGAAGCAAAGTAATATTTTTATCCTTATGAACAAGAGTATAGTGATTGTTTCTACCATGGTGTACAGAATTTTTATCAAATTGCCATGGTCTACCAAGTAATAAGGAACATGCTTGCATAGGTAGCACATCACAATCAACATAATCAGCATATGTAGAGATACTAAAATGCACACGAACAGTACGTGTTACCTTAACCTTGCCGCTGTTGTTGAACCATTGGATGTAGTAAGGATGTGGATGTGGTCTTGTGGTGAGAGAAAGCTTCTCCACCATCTCCATGCTAGCCAAGTTGTTGCAGCTCCCTCCGTCTATTATGACGCGCACAGAACGTTCCTTCACAACTCCCTTGGTATGGAACAAATTGTGCCTCTGATTTTGCTCAGCTTGTGTGACCTGCACACTCAAAACACGTTGAGCAACTAAACATTCATACCTGTCAGTGTCTTCAGGAGCCATGTATTGCGTCTCATGATCAGAATCATCTCCACCATGTTCTTCACGTGTAATAAGAGCCAATGTCTCCTCATCATAGTCACTAGCGGACTCATATCCACCATCCGCGGTAGCAATCATCACACGCGGAGATTTGCATTCCCTTGCATAATGACCTCCTCCCTTACAACGACGACAAATAATATCACTTGTGTGCCCTGTTGATGCCATGGAAGAAGAAGAACGCTGTGCAGGCCCCGCAGGTGCGCTCTTGGCAGATAATGGTGGTTGTTCCTGTTTTCTTGTATCACGACTGTAGGAGGCACCAGATTGAGGTGCTGGTGCAGTTGAAGTAGAAGATGCACGCGGCGTCCATGAGGAAAGTCGGCCTGCAGAAAAGTTAGTTCGCGCCAATGCTTGTCGATCCTGCACTTCACGTTCAGCTTTACAAGCAAGATGGAATAAACGAGTGATATTAGTATACTCCTTATAGTCTAGAATGGTCTGAATCTCTCTATTTAATCCACCCAGAAAACGTGCAAGCATAGCTTCATTCTCCTCAACAATACCACATCGAATCATGCCAGTTTGTAATTCCTGATAATATTCTTCTACAAAATTTTTTCCTTGTCTTAAACGCTGCAATTTTTGTAGCAATTCACGTTGATAATATGGTGGAACCCAACGCGTACGCATAGCAGTTTTCAAAGCAGCCCAAGTAGTTGGAATAGGATATAATCTACAATGTTCAGACCACCATACACATGCAAAACTAGTGAAAGCACAAACAGCAGCAGCAACTCGTCTCTCCTCAGGATATTGTAAACATGTAAATCGTTGTTCAGTTTCTAACTCCCAAGTAAGATATATATCAGGAACATATCTACCCTCAAATGGTGGAATATTCAATTTCAGTTTAGGAATATGGACATCATCTCGTACCTGAGGTGGTGGTGCAGGCCTACCATTACGAATATATACCTGAGGTCGACCTGCTGGTGGTGGTGCTGGTGGCTGCTCGTAGATCTGATTTTGATCAACCTCATCCTCATAATCGCCCGCATACTCATCATCCTCCTGGGTACCAGCAGGAGCAGTAGCAGGAGCCAAAGAAACACCAACAACAGTAACAGCGGCACCAGAATTTTGTCCTGGCACAATAGGAACACGCTGTGCTCGTCCATACTGATTCGGAAGGGGGCGTAGTTGTTGTTGTTGCAGAGGTGGGACAGGTGCAGCCGGTGGTGGAAGACGCGCAAGCAGTTCATTAAATCTGTTATCGAGCTTTGTTTCGAACGTCTTCTCAAGGCCAGTGATCTTCTCCATGGCCTCTTCAAAATTTTTCAGCACATCTTGTACCTGTTCAGTCATCATTTGCTGAAACTTATCATGAAGCTCCTTGTTCGATAAGTTCTCCCAGTCAATCTTGTCGGCTTGTGATCCTGGCATGGTTAGCAGCAATAGAAACACACAAGAATATGATCCTACAGACTACTAAGAAGTGGTGGTGGTGTATCACAAATCCGTCAAGAAAATCTCAAATTCTTACCAGTTCTTACCCAGCAGCAGGCGGTGATCGGCAACCGTTGTAGTCAAAAACTCTCAAAGCTTGGATAGAGCGATTACCAGGGAGAGTCAAACACACGACATAGATGTATGTGGAGCTGGGAAGGCTTATAGTATGGTAGCAAAAAGGGTCAGCAATAATCAATTCAGAGATGCAAAGTTGAATAAACGCTCAACGATGGTACTGTGCTGGTCCTAGGCTAGACTGTGCTAGAGACGCGAGCCTAGAACACCAACAAAATCACGGCGCGGCACGTAAACAAGGGAAAAGCACACTCTGAAAATTTTTTTTTCGCTCTTTTTTTTTGCGCTCTTTTTTTTTGCGAAAAATCACTATAATGGCGAGTGTCTCAAAACTCTTCTTAGCTCAAACTGACAGGATGGGCACGAAATTTTTTCGACCAATTTTTTTTTTGACTGTCCGGACCCAAAAACTGGAAACGGGTCAAAAAAAAACTTCCTATAATGGCACCTGTCTCAAAACACTCAGAAACACCTAAAAATAGGATAGCCAGAAAATTTTTCGAAAAATGCGTTTTCGAAAAATTTTGGGCCTAAACGGAGCGTGGCTACCCGACTCCGGCAAGGAAACACGAATCGGAATCTAGATGGATCTCGAAAACAAACCTAATATGCAAGGAACTCGGATTGGTGGTGGATATATGGTGGTGGTATATGGCAGCGGTGGTGGTAGCGGTGGTAGTATATGGATATGGATATGAATCGGTGGTGGTATATGAATCGGTGGTGGTAGATGGCAGGGGCGATGATGATGGTGCGGCGGCGGCGTGACAACTTATGACCAGAACTCGAAACTCTAAAAGACTAGACTCTAAGACCAGCCACTAGACACGACGATGCAACCGCAAATTCAACAAAGCAAAACCCTAAAAAGATTATGCAAAGGCTCAGATTGGTTCGGATATGATGAACTAACCCTAATTTTTTTTTTGGCTTTTTCGTGGACTGTAGGTATGAAGAACAGACTCGATCTAAACTACTAAAAACTGTAAAATCTCACCGAGCAACCTGGAAATCTGATACCACTTGATAGAGGCAGAGGTGTCCCGTCTTTCGATGAGATGATGGATTTCGCTTTGGTGGAAGTCGACTTTGACGATCCGACTACGAACGTGCGAGGACGTCGCGCCTTAGCAATCGCTAAACCAACTCCGAGAGGTTATTGACCACGCCGGAGCACGATCAACCTGACCACGAGGGTCTGTTTCCTGCGAGCAAACGAAGAACAAGCAAGAAACTGAGATTGCAATCTGGATATTGCGAATATAAGATGAAAGCTTTATTGATCAAGGTGGGGTTCTGTGACGCCTTTGTCTGGTCGTTGAACACAAACGAAGTACGCGAAGTTGCAGCTATGGCGAACTTTTAATCTAAACAAAACCCAAAGTCTAAACGATGCCCTAAGGGCTGTATATATGGAGGAAGAGGGGGGAATTTCGTGGCCCTTGGTGGAGGGGTCCGAAATCAACCCTATCTCTTGTTTCCCCACACATACGGACTCTAAAAATAGCCTATACTTATATATTTCGAAATTACATGGGCCTGGCCCAATAATAAGGTGACGCCGCACCTAAAATAGCCTCGGGACGAAATTTATGAAGTGGCATCTTGTATATTTCGTCCAAGGCTTCATGCACCCATTATGGTGGCTTCAAAGTGCTGAAATCATCACTTGTAACTCCGTTCTTGTTCCCCTTGCGCATGCCATCATCTCCATGCTTGTTCTTGCTCCAATGTTCATCCTTCTCCAAGCTAGGCCCTTCATTTGTAAGCAAAACAAATGTATCCAATTTAGGCAGCATCATATTCTCATGAACATTAGAATCATTACCAAGAAACGAAAGTACCTGGTAATTTAGTTGGCGTGCACGGGCTCTAGTAATTGGTCCAGTATGTATAGCAGCATGGGCTGTGGGTGTAACAATTGTATTGATGTCCTCATCAGAACTCGAAACTCTAAAAGACTAGACGCTAAGACCAGCAACTGGACACGACGATGCAACCGCAAATTCAACAAAGCAAATACAGAAAAGATTATGCAAGGCTCAGATTGGCTCGAATGGGATGAACTAACCCTAATTTTTTTTGGCTTTTTCGTGGACTATAGGTATGAAGAACAGACTCGATCTAAACTACGAAAAACTGTAAAATCTCACCGAGCAACCTGGAAATCTGATACCACTTGATAGAGGCAAAGGTGTCCCCTCTTTTGATGAGATGATGGATATCGCTTTGGTGGCAGTCGACTTTGACGATCCGACTACGAACGTGCGAGGACGTCGCGCCTTAGCAATCGCTAAACCAACTCCGAGAGGTTATTGACCACGCCGGAGCACGATCAACCTGACCATGAGGGTCTGTTTCCTGCAAGCAAACGAAGAACAAGCAAGAAACTGAGATTGCAATCTGGATATTGCGAATATAAGATGAAAGCTTTATTGATCAAGGTGGGGTTCTGTGACGCCTTTGTCTGGTCGTTGAACACAAACGAAGTACGCGAAGTTGCAGCTATGGCGAACTTTAAGCTAAACAAAACCCAAAGTCTAAACGGTGCCCTAAGGGCTGTATATATGGAGGAAGAGAGGGGGAATTTCGTGGCCCTTGGTGGAGGGGTCCGAAATCAACCCTATCTCTTGTTTCCCCACACATACGGACTCTAAAAATAGCCTATACTTATGTATTTCGAAATTACATGGGCTTGGCCCAATAAAAAGGTGACGCAGCACCTATAATAGCCTCGGGACGAAATTTATGAAGTGACATCTTGTATATTTCGTCCATGGCTTCATGCACCCATTATGGTGGCTTCAAAGTCCTGAAATCATCACTTGTAACTCCGTTCTTGTCCCCCTTGCGCATGGCATCATCTCCATGCTTGTTCTATCTCCAATGTTCATCCTTCTCCAAGCTAGGCCCTTCATTTGTAAGCAAAACAAATGTATCCAATTTAGGCAGCATCATATTCTCATGAACATTAGAATCATTACCAAGAAACGAAAGTACCTGATAATTTAATTGGCGTGCGCGAGCTCTAGTAATTGGTCCCGTATATGTAGCAGTAGGGGCTATGGGTGTAACAATGGTATTGATGTCCTCATCAAAAATCCATGCTAATATCTTCCCAAGGAGCATTTGGAACAGGTAGGGGAGTATATAAACCATGGGAGTTCAGTTTAGACTTAGCTTTGTGGCATATGATGCATCCCTGCACAAATCTCTCAACGTCCTTCCTCATCTTTGGGCAATAAAAGTGATCGGCCAACAGCTCATAAGTTTTCTCACGACCAAAGTGTCCCATTAATCCTCCTGCATGTGATTCCTGCAACAACAAAGGCCTAATCGACGAATCTGGAACACACAACTTGTTAGCCCTAAAAAGGAACCCATCATGCACATGGTATTTATCCCATCCTTTCCCATCTTTACATTTTTCATATGGTTCT
>NW_025225418.1:89667-97015 GCF_018294505.1 Triticum aestivum
AAAATATATGATCAGTGCAATACAGTTCTTTTAAGCTCTCAAGTCCTGGTACCTTCACTTCTAATTGTGTCAAAAGAACATGCCTACGGGACAAAGCATCAGCAACCATGTTTTTCCTTCCTTTCTTATACTTCCCAACATATGGGGAAGTTTCAATGAATTCTACCCATTTAGCATGCCTACGATTCAGTTTAGCTTGGCCTTTCAAATGTTTCAAGGCCTCATGATCAGAACATACAATAAACTCTTTAGGCCATAAGTAGTGTTGCCAAGTTTCAAGCACTCTAACCAAGGCATACAACTCCTTATCATAAACAGAATAATTCAGTTGTGCACCACTCAGCTTCTCACTAAAATATGCTAATGGTTTTCGTTCTTGCATTAACACACCTCCAACACCTATTCCACTAGCATCACATTCTATCTCAAAAGTTTTAGTGAAATCAGGTAGAATCAGCAAAGGTGCTTCAGTTAATTGTTTCTTAAGCTAAAGAAATGCTTCTTCTTGTGGTGCACCCCATTTAAAGGGAATTCCTTTCTTTGTCAATTCATTCAAAGGTGCAGCAATTGTACTAAAATCTTTCACAAACCTCTGGTAGAAACCAGCAAGGCCATGAAAACTTCTCACCTGGCTTACATTCATTGGAGTTGGCCAATTCTTGATTGCTTCCACCTTAGATTCATCCACTTCAATTCCCTATCCTGAAATGACATAGCCAAGAAAAACAACCTTGTTTGTGCAAAAGGAGCACTTCTCAACGTTAGCATATAGTTTTTCTGTCCTTAGCACATTCAGCACTTGTTTTAGATGTTCAATATGTTCCTCAATGGATCTGCTATAGATTAGGATGTCATCAAAGTACACAACAACAAATTTTCCAATGTATGCTCTCAAAACATGGTTCATCAATCTCATGAATGTACTTGGTGCATTAGTTAATCCAAAAGGCATGACTAACCACTCATACAACCCAAATTTTGTTTTGAAAGTAGTTTTCCATTCATCTCCTTCTTTCATCCTAATCTGATGGTATCCACTCCTCAAATCAATTTTAGAGAAAACAGTAGAGCCACTCAATTCATCAAGCATATCATCTAACCTAGGAATAGGATGACGATACCTAATAGTTATAATATTGATAGGCCTACAATCCATTACCAATCGCCATGTGTCATCTTTCTTGGGCACCAAAATCACAGGTACAGCACAAGGACTTAAGCTTTCACGCACATAACCTTTATCAAAAAGTTCTTGTACCTACCTTTGTATCTCCTTTGTTTCTTCAGGATTGGTGCGGTAGGGAGGTCGATTCGGAAGTGATGCTCCTGGAATGAGGTCAATCTGATGTTCTGTGCCATGCAAGGGAGGTAGACCAGCGGGTACTTTCTTCGGAAAAACATCCTCGAATTCCTGCAAGACATCACAAACAACACTAGGGAGACATGTTAAGTCGTTAGCTGAAAGCAAAGCATCTTTGTACACAAGTACAACGACCACTTGATTTGGGTTGAGCCTCACATCTCTCAGTTCTGATTTGGTGGCTAACATTACTAAGTTCTCTCCCTCTCTTTTATTCTTCTCTCTCAGATTTGGTTTGTGGCGCTCACTCACCGATTTGTGGATCTCTCTCTCGCTCTTTTTCTCTCCCTCTTTCTTACTCACTATTTTTACTTCAGAAACTTTCTGCAAGTGCTCATCCATGATTTGTTGGGGTGTCATGGGTCTAAGAACCAAGTCTTTTCCTCTCCACTTGATGGTGTATTGATTGGTTCTGCCACAATGTTGAGCTGAATGATCATATTGCCACGGTCTGCCCAAAAGCAAGTGACACACCTTCATTGGCACCACATCACACTCAACGGTGTCATTATAATCTCCAATCTTGAATTGCACCTGTACCATGTGTGTGATCTTAATCTCTCCACATTCACTCAACCATTGTATATGATATGGATGAGGGTGTTGTAGCAGCTTCAGCCCAAGCTTATCACACATTTCTTTGCTTGCAAGATTGTGACAACTCCCACCATCAACAATTACCTTGCATACCTTGCCTTGCACTTTGGCTCTTGTTTGAAATAGATTGTGTCATTGTCCATTTTCAGCTTCTTTGATCTGCACACTCAAAACTTTAGTGACAACAAGAGAGGCACCTTGCTCATAATCACAATAGGTTTGCTCATCACCATCTGAACCATCACCATCTTCAGTTTCTTCTTCAGGTTCACTACAAGACTCATAATCTCCATTCTCGGTGGTCAGCATGGTACACTTGTTTGGACAATCCTTCTTCATGTGGCCACGTCCCTTACATGTAAAGCACTCTATCTCACAAGTTTTCCCCGTGGAGCCAATGGAGGATGAACTAGGAGCTGCAAATTTGCTCTTCTCCTTCAAATTTGATGCATCATTTCTGCTCGTGGCTGCACGTGCATGGGGCTGATTTCCACCACCAGAACTAGTCATAATACCTCGACCAACGTTGAATTGAGGTATAAACTTACTCCCACTTGATGTAGCTCGAGCTGTGAAGGACGTAGTTCTGTTTTGCTTCGAGTCTTCTTGCAATTGACGTTCAGCCTTAGAAGCAAGATGTACTAGCTCTACTACATTACGATATGGCTGCAAATCAACCACTTGTTTAACATTAGGATTCAGCCCATAGAGGAACTTTGCCATGGACTGCTCCTCATCTTCATGTACGTTGGCTCTTATCATTGCCTTCTCCATCTCCTTATGATACTCCTCAACTGATAACTTTCCTTTCCTCAAATTCTGGAGCTTATCAAAGATGTCACGTCTATAATGCCTTGGACAAATCTTGCCCTCATCTCTCTTTTCATTTCTGTCCATGTAGCAACAGCAGGCTCTCCTTCTTCTTCTCGCTGAATCTGAACTTGCTCCCACCAAATTAGAGCATAGTCTTCAAACTCAAGTGAGGCCATTGCTAATTTCTTCTCTTCAGAGTAGTTGTGCATGCGGAAAATCTTGTCAACCTTCAATTCCCATGTGAGATAACTTTCTGGATCAGATCCACCATCAAACTTGGGCATGGTAAATTTCAGCTTTCCAAACCTCTCCTCCTCCTGCCGTCCACGACCATAGTTTCTACGATGATGAAATCTGTCATTCTGGTGCATGCCTTCTTCATCTTCATCAAACTCATCTCCACTACCTTCATGGTGCAGATTTGCTCTTCGGTGGCCTCCTCTAAGACCACGACCACCAGCAGCTTCATGATGACCACGTCCATTACCATGATCATTTCCACGTCCGGGACTGGGAGGTCTCATGGCATGAGGAGCAGGAGCACGGTTTCTTCTAGCTTGTGCATTGGAGGCAACACCTTCCCCATCAGTTACATTTTGTTCTTCACCATGGACACTTGCATCTTCTCGGTTCTGACGAAGCTCTCGCACAATATCAGCAACAATACCAGTCCTCATGGATGCCATGTTCTGAGTGAGTTGCTCATCAACATTACCCATAAGTTGCTGCAAATCTCTCGACAACTTGTCTTGCTTCTCTTCAATTGGGCCAAGGCTATTTCTGAACTCTCTGCGTAGATGATCACGTAATGCATTGAAGTGAAACCGTGTGACGGGCTGATTGAGATGCCCATTTCCTTCAACATCATACTCGTTTTCTTCACCTGCCATGGTTAGTTCTCCAAAAGCCATATAGTACTAGAAGCATATATGTGGATAACAACTCAAGCTCACCTCACTTACCAACCGAAGCTCATGTAACTTCCAAATGAGAGCAGAATCATGCTCAACCGTGGTGTCGGTGGTTGGTATACAAAGAGTGATAATCAAGCGAATACAAGTCTAGGGTTGCACATGCGGGGCTGTTTGGTGGAGTTTGGGTGGGGTATATATGTAGCAAAAGGTGCAGTAGCCTGCAATCTAGATATTGTTGAACCAAGTAATCATCCACACAAGATTCTAATGCATTTAGTTGCTGAATGAGATATACGTGAGGTACATGCAACTCTTGCCAAGGAATCAGATTTGCTGCAAGCAAGGATTGAAGACTTTGCACACTTGACACATTTCCGCTCACAACACAAACATGGATTTCTCAAGATATAAGTGAAGAACAGTCCCAAGTTTTCTCTCCTTTGCTTCTTGCACACACTTTCTTTCTTTGGGCAGATCTCTTTTTTTTGCCCTTTTTTGCTCTTTTTTTTGCTCTTTTTTTTGACAAACTTTCAACAAGGGACTTGGATCTGAACTCACACTTTGGGGGAATCACGAAAATCACAATAGATGAAGTCAACCAACAAGAACATGCAGCTGAAACTTTGGCAGCAAACACACACGAACTGATCTGATTTTACTGGGTGGAAAAGACGGTGGGAATCAGATCTAACAAGGATGAATGGAGAGCACACAGTGCGGGCTTTTCAAAATGCACAAAAACACTCAAAATGGACTCCGGATGACAAAGATATGCATGATTTGGTGGAGGATGCAGATCTGAAATCTGTGCACGAAAATGAACACAAACACACAAGATTGGATGGGGGAAAACTCAGCAACTAAAAACAAAGATCTAGTGGACAAGAACTTGATAAAACTCACCAAATAACAGATTAAAGGCTGCAAAGGTCTAGGTAAAGGGATTTTTTTGTGGGGCTATTTTCTGGACTTTTAGGATGAACAAGAACACGAACTAAACTAGGGATACAAGATCCTACCGTGTCAACCAAAGCTCTGATGCCAAGATGATACGGGGTTGCCCAATCTTCATGGAGGATCGGCTCTATGTTGCGAATCAACGCCACCTGAAGGGTACGAAGGAAACCCTCGATCCCAACCAACAACGCTGTCGGGTAAAGGATAACTAGTGCAACCTGACGAGACCGAAGCTAACTATTGCAAATGCAACAACCAGCGAGAAGTATTCGCCCAACCACACTCTTAGTTCCAATCCACGCAACCACGCACGAAGTTGGAAGCACAAACTAGTCGCCGCCTCAACGGCTGCTGTTATAAAATCACAAAGTGAGTTTACCCTCTCACAAGGCAAGATTACAAGAGCTAAGGAGGAAGTGAACTCTCAAACAATATTCTGGTTGCACTTAGCTAACCTATGCTGAAATCAAATTGCCAAAGAGTTGTGGCTGAAATGGGGGAAGGGGTATTTATACTAGGAACAGCCCTCCTAGTTTAGGTGTGAAACCAGGCCAAAAGAGGGGCTCAAATTCGTGCTAACCAGCTGGTCAAGGGAGCAAACTCATGGAGCCTCGCGCAGCAATTAATGCCCTGGACAGCTTGCATTGGAACTCTCATATCCTTTCACTCAGGACTCCAAATGATGCACCGTTTGATTTTCCTGAAAGTAGACTTCATATGCTCTCCATTTTGTACTCCCACACATCCTGGATTCTCATATATTTGCGTTGCATGATTCAGCAAGTTCTGGGACGAATTCTGGAACTGCACATGCAACAATAGACTGTTGAGATGGCTTGCTATTCTTCCTTGCGGTGTAACTAGTTGTCCTTGTCACCAAAAAAGGCTTTCATCAGAGTTGAAACTTGTTCTCTTTAAACTTGTTGAATGGGCTCCAAAACTTGGTTCTTCATGTGCTGAATGTTGTTGGTTGTCCTCGACATTGTACCTAAGTAAAATCAGCACACGAGATTTAGGCAGTATAAAGTTCTCATGGTCATTTGAATTATGATAAGCTAGGAGCGCGTTCACCCCTTGTGCTATTTGTTTGGCACGGCTCCTTGTCATGGGACCCAAATAGATCTTCTTTGTAGAAGCTTCACTTGATGGCTGAGATTTATCATCAGGAGAAGATGATAAATGAGGTGAACCTGGGATGTCCTCATCACTTCATGCCCGATCTCTGTATGCAGACAGGTACCGGACGTCCGCTAGCGACCGGTCGTCCTATGGCTCGTGGGCTTCCGGACGTCCGGTAGTCAGCGAACTTCCGCTCAATTTGGCTCGGTTGAGGTGGCACCGGACGTCCGGTGGCTGGCGGTCGTCCGGCCGCCGGTCGTCTGGTGTCGTCGGTCTTCTGCTGAATTGGCTTGGGTGTAGATGTACCGGTCGCCCGGTGGGGGCCGGACATCCGCTCGATGGGAGGGGCCGGTCGTCCGGTGTCGTCCGGATGTCCGCTCGCTGGAGCTTCTTTGATAGCTCTTCTTCTTGCGTCTTTGTTTCCATGCTTCCCTCGCGGATGGTGCAGTTGTACAGTTGCACTCGCACTCCTCCTCACCGTCCGTAGTGTTCCGACAATACCTTTGTGTATGTGAAGTGGATGTTGGACGTGTCACTTGCCAAACGAACTCTTGACATGGTGATGTCCGTAGGATGCTCCGCATCATCTCCCCTCCCTTGGGAAAGATCCGACCTCGGATCAAAAACCAAATCACCATGGGAAAGAAATGGCTTCGCCGTGTAGGAGTGGACGTTCACCAAGTAGTCATCATCATCAAGCTTGAAGTGGGAACTCTCCAATGTCGCACCATCTTGTGATTCCTTCAAAAGGAGCAAAGACAACAAACACTTGGACCAATTACTAGAGCTCGCACACGTCAATTGAATTATCAGGTACTTTCGTTTTTTGGTAACGATTCTAATGTTCATAATAATATGATGCTGCCTAAATTGGATACATTTGTTGATGAGGACATCAATACAATTGTTACACCCACAGCCCCTACTGCTATACATACTGGACCAATTACTAGAGCTCGTGCACGCCAACTAAATTACCAGGTACTTTCGTTTCTTGGTAATGATTCTAATGTTCATGAGAATATGATGCTGCCTAAATTGGATACATTTGTTTTGCTTACAAATGAAGGGCCTAGCTTGGAGAAGAATGAACATTGGAGCAAGAACAAGCATGGAGATGATGGCATGCGCAAGGGGAACAAGAACGGAGTTACAAGTGATGATTTCAGGACTTTGAAGCCACCATAATGGGTGCATGAAGCCTTGGACGAAATATACAAGATGCCACTTCATAAATTTCGCCCCGAGGCTATTTTAGGTGCTGCGTCACCTTATTATTGGGCCAGGCCCATGTAATTTCGAAATACATAAGTATAGGCTATTTTTAGAGTCCGTATGTGTGGGGAAACAAGAGATAGGGTTGATTTCGGACCCCTCCACCAAGGGCCACGAAATTCCCCCCTCTTCCTCCATATATACAGCCCTTAGGGCATCGTTTAGACTTTGGGTTTTGTTTAGATTAAAAGTTCGCCATAGCTGCAACTTCGCGTACTTCGTTTGTGTTCAACGACCAGACAAAGGCGTCACAGAACCCCACCTTGATCAATAAAGCTTTCATCTTATATTCGCAATATCCAGATTGCAATCT
>NW_025225418.1:97025-109392 GCF_018294505.1 Triticum aestivum
ATACCTAATAGTTATAATATTGATAGGCCTACAATCCATTACCAATCGCCATGTGTCATCTTTCTTGGGCACCAAAATCACAGGTACAGCACAAGGACTTAAGCTTTCACGCACATAACCTTTATCAAAAAGTTCTTGTACCTACCTTTGTATCTCCTTTGTTTCTTCAGGATTGGTGCGGTAGGGAGGTCGATTCGGAAGTGATGCTCCTGGAATGAGGTCAATCTGATGTTCTGTGCCATGCAAGGGAGGTAGACCAGCGGGTACTTTCTTCGGAAAAACATCCTCGAATTCCTGCAAGACATCACAAACAACACTAGGGAGACATGTTAAGTCGTTAGCTGAAAGCAAAGCATCTTTGTACACAAGTACAACGACCACTTGATTTGGGTTGAGCCTCACATCTCTCAGTTCTGATTTGGTGGCTAACATTACTAAGTTCTCTCCCTCTCTTTTATTCTTCTCTCTCAGATTTGGTTTGTGGCGCTCACTCACCGATTTGTGGATCTCTCTCTCGCTCTTTTTCTCTCCCTCTTTCTTACTCACTATTTTTACTTCAGAAACTTTCTGCAAGTGCTCATCCATGATTTGTTGGGGTGTCATGGGTCTAAGAACCAAGTCTTTTCCTCTCCACTTGATGGTGTATTGATTGGTTCTGCCACAATGTTGAGCTGAATGATCATATTGCCACGGTCTGCCCAAAAGCAAGTGACACACCTTCATTGGCACCACATCACACTCAACGGTGTCATTATAATCTCCAATCTTGAATTGCACCTGTACCATGTGTGTGATCTTAATCTCTCCACATTCACTCAACCATTATATATGATATGGATGAGGGTGTTGTAGCAGCTTCAGCCCAAGCTTATCACACATTTCTTTGCTTGCAAGATTGTGACAACTCCCACCATCAACAATTACCTTGCATACCTTGCCTTGCACTTTGGCTCTTGTTTGAAATAGATTGTGTCATTGTCCATTTTCAGCTTCTTTGATCTGCACACTCAAAACTTTAGTGACAACAAGAGAGGCACCTTGCTCATAATCACAATAGGTTTGCTCATCACCATCTGAACCATCACCATCTTCAGTTTCTTCTTCAGGTTCACTACAAGACTCATAATCTCCATTCTCGGTGGTCAGCATGGTACACTTGTTTGGACAATCCTTCTTCATGTGGCCACGTCCCTTACATGTAAAGCACTCTATCTCACAAGTTTTCCCCGTGGAGCCAATGGAGGATGAACTAGGAGCTGCAAATTTGCTCTTCTCCTTCAAATTTGATGCATCATTTCTGCTCGTGGCTGCACGTGCATGGGGCTGATTTCCACCACCAGAACTAGTCATAATACCTTGACCAACGTTGAATTGAGGTATAAACTTACTCCCACTTGATGTAGCTCGAGCTGTGAAGGACGTAGTTCTGTTTTGCTTCGAGTCTTCTTGCAATTGACGTTCAGCCTTAGAAGCAAGATGTACTAGCTCTACTACATTACGATATGGCTGCAAATCAACCACTTGTTTAACATTAGGATTCAGCCCATAGAGGAACTTTGCCATGGACTGCTCCTCATCTTCATGTACGTTGGCTCTTATCATTGCCTTCTCCATCTCCTTATGATACTCCTCAACTGATAACTTTCCTTTCCTCAAATTCTGGAGCTTATCAAAGATGTCACGTCTATAATGCCTTGGACAAATCTTGCCCTCATCTCTCTTTTCATTTCTGTCCATGTAGCAACAGCAGGCTCTCCTTCTTCTTCTCGCTGAATCTGAACTTGCTCCCACCAAATTAGAGCATAGTCTTCAAACTCAAGTGAGGCCATTGCTAATTTCTTCTCTTCAGAGTAGTTGTGCATGCGGAAAATCTTGTCAACCTTCAATTCCCATGTGAGATAACTTTCTGGATCAGATCCACCATCAAACTTGGGCATGGTAAATTTCAGCTTTCCAAACCTCTCCTCCTCCTGCCGTCCACGACCATAGTTTCTACGATGATGAAATCTGTCATTCTGGTGCATGCCTTCTTCATCTTCATCAAACTCATCTCCACTACCTTCATGGTGCAGATTTGCTCTTCGGTGGCCTCCTCTAAGACCACGACCACCAGCAGCTTCATGATGACCACGTCCATTACCATGATCATTTCCACGTCCGGGACTGGGAGGTCTCATGGCATGAGGAGCAGGAGCACGGTTTCTTCTAGCTTGTGCATTGGAGGCAACACCTTCCCCATCAGTTACATTTTGTTCTTCACCATGGACACTTGCATCTTCTCGGTTCTGACGAAGCTCTCGCACAATATCAGCAACAATACCAGTCCTCATGGCTGCCATGTTCTGAGTGAGTTGCTCATCAACATTACCCATAAGTTGCTGCAAATCTCTCGACAACTTGTCTTGCTTCTCTTCAATTGGGTCAAGGCTATTTCTGAACTCTCTGCGTAGATGATCACGTAATGCATTGAAGTGAAACCGTGTGACGGGCTGATTGAGATGCCCATTTCCTTCAACATCATACTCGTTTTCTTCACCTGCCATGGTTAGTTCTCCAAAAGCCCTATAGTACTAGAAGCATATATGTGGATAACAACTCAAGCTCACCTCACTTACCAACCGAAGCTCATGTAACTTCCAAATGAGAGCAGAATCATGCTCAACCGTGGTGTCGGTGGTTGGTATACAAAGAGTGATAATCAAGTGAATACAAGTCTAGGGTTGCACATGCGGGGCTGTTTGGTGGAGTTTGGGTGGGGTATATATGTAGCAAAAGGTGCAGTAGCCTAAAATCTAGATATTGTTGAACCAAGTAATCATCCACACAAGATTCTAATGCATTTAGTTGCTGAATGAGATATACGTGAGGTACATGCAACTCTTGCCAAGGAATCAGATTTGCTGCAAGCAAGGATTGAAGACTTTGCACACTTGACACATTTCCGCTCACAACACAAACATGGATTTCTCAAGATATAAGTGAAGAACAGTCCCAAGTTTTCTCTCCTTTGCTTCTTGCACACACTTTCTTTCTTTGGGCAGATCTCTTTTTTTTTGCCCTTTTTTGCTCTTTTTTTTGCTCTTTTTTTTGACAAACTTTCAACAAGGGACTTGGATCTGAACACACACTTTGGGGGAATCACGAAAATCACAATAGATGAAGTCAACCAACAAGAACATGCAGCTGAAACTTTGGCAGCAAACACACACGAACTGATCTGATTTTACTGGGTGGAAAAGACGGTGGGAATCAGATCTAACAAGGATGAATGGAGAGCACACAGTGCGGGCTTTTCAAAATGCACAAAAACACTCAAAATGGACTCCGGATGACAAAGATATGCATGATTTGGTGGAGGATGCAGATCTGAAATCCGTGCACGAAAATGAACACAAACACACAAGATTGGATGGGGGAAAACTCAACAACTAAAAACAAAGATCTAGTGGACAAGAACTTGATAAAACTCACCAAATAACAGATTAAAGGCTGCAAAGGTCTAGGTAAAGGGATTTTTTTGTGGGGCTATTTTCTGGACTTTTAGGATGAACAAGAACACGAACTAAACTAGGGATACAAGATCCTACCGTGTCAACCGAAGCTCTGATGCCAAGATGATACGGGGTTGCCCAATCTTCATGGAGGATCGGCTCTATGTTGCGAATCAACGCCACCTGGAGGGTACGAAGGAAACCCTCGATCCCAACCAACAACGCTGTCGGGTAAAGGATAACTAGTGCAACCTGACGAGACCGAAGCTAACTATTGCAAATGCAACAACCAGCGAGAAGTATTCGCCCAACCACACTCTTAGTTCCAATCCACGCAACCACGCACGAAGTTGGAAGCACAAACTAGTCGCCGCCTCAACGGCTGCTGTTATAAAATCACAAAGTGAGTTTACCCTCTCACAAGGCAAGATTACAAGAGCTAAGGAGGAAGTGAACTCTCAAACAATATTCTGGTTGCACTTAGCTAACCTATGCTGAAATCAAATTGCCAAAGAGTTGTGGCTGAAATGGGGGAAGGGGTATTTATACTAGAAAGAGCCCTCCTAGTTTAGGTGTGAAACCAGGCCAAATGAGGGGCTCAAATTCGTGCTAACCAGCTGGTCAAGGGAGCAAACTCATGGAGCCTCGCGCAGCAATTAATGCCCAGGACAGCTTGCATTGGAACTCTCATATCCTTTGACTCAGGACTCCAAATGATGCACCGTTTGATTTTCCTGAAAGTAGACTTCATATGCTCTCCATTTTGTACTCCCACACACCCTGGATTCTCATATATTTGCGTTGCATGATTCAGCAAGTTCTGGGACGAATTCTGGAACTGCACATGCAACAATAAACTGTTGAGATGGCTTGCTATTCTTCCTTGCGGTGTAATTAGTTGTCCTTGTCACCAAAAAAGGCTTTCATCAGAGTTGAAACTTGTTCTCTTTAAACTTGTTGAATGGGCTCCAAAACTTGGTTCTTCATGTGCTGAATGTTGTTGGTTGTCCTCGACATTGTACCTAAGTAAAATCAGCACACGAGATTTAGGCAGTATAAAGTTCTCATGGTCATTTGAATTATGATAAGCTAGGAGCGCATTCACCTCTTGTGCTATTTGTTTGGCACGGCTCCTTGTCATGGGACCCAAATTGATAGAGGCAAAGGTGTCCCGTCTTTCGATGAGATGATGGATATCGCTTTGGTGGAAGTCGACTTGATGAGGACATCAATACAATTGTTACACCCACAGCCCCTGCTGCTATACATACTGGACCAATTACTAGAGCTCGTGCACGCCAACTAAATTACCAGGTACTTTCGTTTCTTGGTAATGATTCTAATGTTCATGAGAATATGATGCTGCCTAAATTGGATACATTTGTTTTGCTTACAAATGAAGGGCCTAGCTTGGAGAAGGATGAACATTGGAGCAAGAACAAGCATGGAGATGATGGCATGCGCAAGGGGAACAAGAACGGAGTTACAAGTGATGATTTCAGGACTTTGAAGCCACCATAATGGGTGCATGAAGCCTTGGACGAAATATACAAGATGCCACTTCATAAATTTCGTCCCGAGGCTATTTTAGGTGCTGCGTCACCTTATTATTGGGCCAGGCCCATGTAATTTCGAAATACATAAGTATAGGCTATTTTTAGAGTCCGTATGTGGGGAAACAAGAGATAGGGTTGATTTCGGACCCCTCCACCAAGGGCCACGAAATTCCCCCCCTCTTCCTCCATATATACAGCCCTTAGGGCATCGTTTAGACTTTGGGGTTTTGTTTAGATTAAAAGTTTGCCATAGCTGCAACTTCGCGTACTTCGTTTGTGTTCAACGACCAGACAAAGGCGTCACAGAACCCCACCTTGATCAATAAAGCTTTCATCTTATATTCGCAATATCCAGATTGCAATCTTAGTTTCTTGCTTGTTCTTCGTTTGCTCGCAGGAAACAGACCCTCGTGGTCAGGTTGATCGTGCTCCGGCGTGGTCAATAACCTCTCGGAGTTGGTTTAGCGATTGCTAAGGCGCGACGTCCTCGCACGTTCGTAGTCGGATCGTCAAAGTCGACTTCCACCAAAGCGATATCCATCATCTCATCGAAAGACGGGACACCTCCGCATCAATACAATTGTTACACCCACAGCCCCTGCTGCTATACATACTGGACCAATTACTAGAGCTCGTGCACGCCAACTAAATTACCAGGTACTTTCGTTTCTTGGTAATGATTCTAATGTTCATGAGAATATGATGCTGCCTAAATTGGATACATTTGTTTTGCTTAGAAATGAAGGGCCTAGCTTGGAGAAGGATGAACATTGGAGCAAGAACAAGCATGGAGATGATGGCATGCGCAAGGGGAACAAGAACGGAGTTACAAGTGATGATTTCAGGACTTTGAAGCCACCATAATGGGTGCATGAAGCCTTGGACGAAATATACAAGATGCCACTTCATAAATTTCGTCCCAGGGCTATTTTAGGTGCTGCATCACCTTATTATTGGGCCAGGCCCATGTAATTTCGAAATACATAAGTATAGGCTATTTTTAGAGTCCGTATGTGTGGGGAAACAAGAGATAGGGTTGATTTCGGACCCCTCCACCAAGGGCCACGAAATTCCCCCCTCTTCCTCCATATATACAGCCCTTAGGGCATCGTTTAGACTTTGGGTTTTGTTTAGATTAAAAGTTCGCCATAGCTGCAACTTCGCGTACTTCGTTTGTGTTCAACGACCAGACAAAGGCGTCACAGAACCCCACCTTGATCAATAAAGCTTTCATCTTATATTCGCAATATCCAGATTGCAATCTTAGTTTCTTGCTTGTTCTTCGTTTGCTCGCAGGAAACAGACCCTCGTGGTCAGGTTGATCGTGCTCCGGCGTGGTCAATAACCTCTCGGAGTTGGTTTAGCGATTGCTAAGGCGCGACGTCCTCGCACGTTCGTAGTCGGATCGTCAAAGTCGACTTCCAACAAAGCGATATCCATCATCTCATCGAAAGACGGGACACATTTGCCTCTATCAAGTGGTATCAGATTTCTAGGTTGCTCGGTGAGATTTTACAGTTTTTCGTAGTTTAGATCGAGTCTGTTCTTCATACCTACAGTCCACGAAAAAGCCACAAAAAAAATTAGGGTTAGTTCATCATATCCGATCCAATCTGAGCCTTTGCATAATCTTTTTAGGGTTTTGCTTTGTTGAATTTGCGGTTGCATCGTCGTGTCTAGTTGCTGGTCTTAGAGTCTAGTCTTTTAGAGTTTCGAGTTCTGGTCATAAGTTGTCACGCCGCCGCCGCACCATCATCATCGCCCCTGCCATCTACCACCACCGCTTATCCGCCACCGCTCCGAATCCGTATCCATATACCACCACCGATTCATATACCACCACCGATTCATATCCATATCCATATACTACCACCGCTACCACCACCGCTGCCATATACCACCACCATATATCCACCACCAATCCGAGTTCCTTGCATATTAGGTTTGTTTTCGAGATCCATCTAGATTCCGATTCGTGTTTCCTTGCCGGAGTAGGTTTCGGAAGAAAAAAAAAAGTCGGGTAGCCACGCTCCGTTTAGGCCCAAAATTTTTCGAAAACGCATTTTTCGAAAAAATTTCTGGCTATCCTATTTTTAGGTGTTTCTGAGTGTTTTGAGACAGGTGCCATTATAGGAAGTTTTTTTGACCTGTTTCCAGTTTTTGGGTCCGGGCAGTCGAAAAAAAAATTTGTCGAAAAAAAATAATTCGTGCCCATCCTGTCAGTTTGACCTAGGAAGAGTTTTGAGACACTCGCCATTATAGTGATTTTTTGCAAAAAAAAGCAGCGCAAAAAAAAAGAGCGCAAAAAAAAAGAGCGAAAAAAAAATTCAGAGTGTGCTTTTCCCTTGTTTTCGTGCCGCGCCGTGATTTTGTTGGTGTTCTAGGCTCGCGTCTCTAGCACAGTCTAGCCTAGGACCAGCACAGTACCGTCGTTGAGCGTTTATTCAACTTTGCATCTTTGAATTGATTATTGCTGACCTTTTTTGCTACCATACTATAAGCCTTCCCAGCTCCACATACATCTACGTCGTGTGTTTGACTCTCCCTGGTAATCGCTCTATCCAAGCTTTGAGAGTTTTTGACTACAACGGTTGCCGATCACCGCCTGCTGCTGGGTAAGAACTGGTAAGAATTTGAGATTTGCTTGACGGATTTGTGATACACCACCACCACTTCTTAGTAGTCTGTAGGATTATATTCTTGTGTGTTTCTGATAGAGGCGGGGTGTCCCGATCTTTTGATGAGATGATAACTATCAATTTGGTGAAGATGACTTTGACGATCCGACTACAAACGTGCACGACATTGCGTCTTAGCAATCGCTAAACCAACTCCGAGAGGTTATTGACCACGCCGAAGCACAATCAACCTGACCACGAAGGTCTATTTCTGCAAGCAATCGAAGAACAAGCAAGAATATGATAAAGCAATCTGAATATTGCGAATATAGATGAAGTATTGATAAAGGTGGGGATCCGTAAGCGGTCTTGGTCTGGTCGTTGGACACAAACAAAGTACACGAAGTTGCAGTGGCTAACTTTTAACTAAACAAATCCCAAGGAAAAGCTACTAGATGGATCTACTTATATAGGAGCAAGGGGTGGCGGCCAAGGAGGTGGGAGGACGTCCCAAGGCAGCCTAAAACTAAATCTAGGTCGTACAAGGCCAATGGGCCCAAGTGAAGGTGATGTAACACCTTTCGACTTGTAGTTTGACTCGGATTCTGCTGCAGCATCAGATTGTTTCGTCCACAACTCAACGCTCCGGACGAATTTGAAGGTGATTCCAATTGGGTTGGAAAGTGCACGAAATCTAGTTTCCAACAAAAAAAGAATCACCCAATTCGGAGTCCGTATGAAAAACTTGTGTGCGTTTTGAGTCAGGTATGTCTGTGCAGTCCGAATCTGAATCCAGAACGTGAGAGACTTGGACTCTATCTTCTCTTGGGCCAAAAGTGACGTGAGAGAACTTTTTGGACAGCAAATAAACATCTCTTTCTTCCTTATCTTCATATGTGGATTGTACAAATGTCCCATACACCTGCAATTAGACAAAACACAAAAGTGTGTGAAGTATTTTTGTTCTGGATAACATAAATAGATTATTGAATAGTTTGCACTAGAAATCACCTGACAAATATGCATATATGCAATATTTTTGGTCATATCCAAGGTAGTCATGTCCTCATCATCCTCCCCTTCTTGAAAATAAAGCCGTCCTCGGCGTTGCTTAATCTGAAAGGTGGCTAACAAAAGAGACAAGGTGTACATGTTGTATATGTATATGTCATCCATTTTTACTTCCCTTGATTTTTGCATATATGACACATGAATAGATGAGTAACTTGCACAGTTCATAAAATCTAAAGCCAAAAAATTAGCACAAGAAGTAGAAGGCATGAAAATATTACAACTCAGTTTGCACATATAAGTGAAGCTCTTATTCATTTCAAAAGATTGACAATGTTCATCATTAAACCATCCCAACATTGGTGAATAAACCTTACTTGCATCAAATTTACATGCTACAACATGCTTAAATAAGCAAACATGCAATAAGTCATTCAACACAGAATCATCACCAAGATTAGAGGTCATATCAAAATGATTAAACATTGGTTCTTTTGCATCAATAGTTAATTCAATGGGTGCACTCAAAATTGTTGGTATTTCAGTTGTTTGATCACATGGCAAAGTCAAATTATCAACGTAGTCCTCTAAAATAGGTGGTGTGATCAAAGTAGTGGGTAGCTCATCAGATGGTGCATTCAAATTGACAAGGCATTCATCATTCTCATGTAGAGATGGAAGATCAGTACCTTTGTCATTACCTCTTATGATCAACTCAGATGATGTAGCCACTCTCGGGGGCGATGTGTCACATGGTGGAGGTGATGTAGTCCTGACAACAACGGATGAGGTTGTCATAGTATGCCTCGTGCGCTTGTTCTCCTCGTGGCCAACACGTCATTTTATTTCCTGTTCAGCTTTGCACGCAAGATGAAACAAATGGTCCATAGGATAACACTCTTCATGAATTAGTATCTCTTGAATATCACGGTTTAATCCTCCCCAAAATCTATCCATAAAATCATCTTCACTTTCTTCTAAAGAGGAATGCAACAAGGTAGTTTGTAAATCATCATAATATTTTGTTACAGTTTCACTACCTTGTTTTAAGTGTTGCAACTTCTTAATCATGTCACGAGTATAATAAGCAGGGACGAAAGTATGTCGCATGGCAAGTTTCAAATCATCCCAAGTAGTAGGTATATAATCAGGGTGTAACCGACAATATTCACTCCACCAAACCAAAGCATAACCAGTGAAAGAACCAACCGCAACCTTAACCTTTTTATGTTCATCGAAATTATGGGAAGCAAATATATTTTTTATGTCGAACTCTCATTCAATATATAAAGCAGGTTTAAAACGGCCATTAAATGGTGGTATAGATACATTAACCTGATCATGTGCATTTGGATGTTTGTGCACCTCTCGTGACGGTTGTGGTATTTGCAAAGGTGGTGGCACGTCTCCCGCGATCGACAAAGCCCATGAATTGACTCTGGATCCTGTCATGATTAGTAGAACAAGAAACAGAACCCAAAAATAATGTTCCTATAACTACTAGGATGTGGTGGTAAAACGCTCACAGTAAAGCAAATATCAATGTCTTACAAGTTCTTACCATGCAGCAGGCGGTGATCGGCAACCAGCGGTGTCAAGTAACTCCGAATATTGAGTAAAGCGATTGCCAGGGGAGCGTACGTATACACAGTGTAGAAATATGTGGAGCTGGGTTGGCTATATATGGTAGCAAAAGATTAGCAATAATCAATTCAAAGATGCAATGTTGAATAAACGCTCAACGACGGTACTGTGCTGGTCCTAGGCTAGACCGGACTAGAGACGCGAGCCTAGAACACTAATAAGGTCACGGCGTAGCACAACTAGCATCAATGAAGGATACTAAGTAGCTCTTGACAGCAATATATAAGTGAAGATCACAACGGCAGTGAAGATAATGATGAAAAACAACTGCCAAGCAGGATATACAACAACTCTCTCTCCAACTTTCCTCTTGAAAAGTTTGAGACAATTTTCTGATAAATTCTTTCAAAGAATGCTACTAACTCAAGCTTTCCAATGCAAAAAGAATCACTCAATTCCGAGTTGATATGAGGAGTCAAAGAATTCTAAAACTGGCCTGAAAAATTGGAACAAGCTGTGTTCACGAACTTCGGAGGGCAAAAAGACCTATTTAGAAGCCGATTTTGAGGTGTCAAATATTGAACTAGCTTCTGCAACTATTTAGATGCGGCTCGTCGCTATCTTCAATTTGAGTACTCACGGAGCCAAAACGGACTTCGTATGAGGAAGATACACCTGTTTTACTGAACAGTGCACAAAACAGATTCCAATCCGAATTCAGGTACGAGATTGATTCTAGATAGATCCAATTTTTTTTCTTCTCTCTTTTTTTTCTCACGCTTTTTTTTCTTTTTCTTCTCCCTCTTTTTCTTTTTTTTTCTTTCCTTTTTTCTCTCTTTTTTTCTTTATCTTCTTTTTCTCCCTCTTTCCAAGACAAACTAGATAAGATGCAGATTCGATCTGGCGAAGATGTGAGTGACCTCAATTATGATTATGACAATAAACAGTGCGTAGCACGTGGTGGAAATTGGTGGATGGGATGGTGGACAGCGGATGGGATAATGATGCAGTGGCTGCGTGACTAATATGAACAGAACTCGAAACTCTAAAGGAACTAGACACTAAGACCAGCAACTCGACACGGCGATGCAACCGATAATTCAATAATGCAACCAATGAAAAGAAAATTGCAAAGGCTCAGTCTGGCGAGGACAAAGGATGAATAGATCTAACTTTTGTTTTGTGGCTTTTTCTTGGACAATAGGTAAGAAAATAAATCTAATCTAGGAAAAACTGGAAATTCTCACCGAGCAACCTGAAAACTGATACCACTTGATAGAGGCGGGGTGTCCCGATCTTTTGATGAGATGATAACTATCAATTTGGTGAAGATGACTTTGACGATCCGACTACAAACGTGCACGACATTGCGTCTTAGCAATCGCTAAACCAACTCCGAGAGGTTATTGACCACGCCGAAGCACAATCAACCTGACCACGAAGGTCTATTCCTGCAAGCAATCGAAGAACAAGCAAGAATATGATAAAGCAATCTGAATATTGCGAATATAGATGAAGTATTGATAAAGGTGGGGATCCGTAAGCGGTCTTGGTCTGGTCGTTGGACACAAACAAAGTACACGAAGTTGCAGTGGCTAACTTTTAACTAAACAAATCCCAAGGAAAAGCTACTAGATGGATCTACTTATATAGGAGCAAGGGGTGGCGGCCAAGGAGGTGGGAGGACGTCCCAAGGCAGCCTAAAACTAAATCTAGGTCGTACAAGGCCAATGGGCCCAAGTGAAGGTGATGTAACACCTTTCGACTTGTAGTTTGACTCGGATTCTGCTGCAGCATCAGATTGTTTCGTCCACAACTCAACGCTCCGGACGAATTTGAAGGTGATTCCAATTGGGTTGGAAAGTGCACGAAATCTAGTTTCCAACAAAAAAAGAATCACCCAATTCGGAGTCCGTATGAAAAACTTGTGTGCGTTTTGAGTCAGGTATGTCTGTGCAGTCCGAATCTGAATCCAGAACGTGAGAGACTTGGACTCTATCTTCTCTTGGGCCAAAAGTGACGTGAGAGAACTTTTTGGACAGCAAATAAACATCTCTTTCTTCCTTATCTTCATATGTGGATTGTACAAATGTCCCATACACCTGCA
>NW_025225419.1:0-5973 GCF_018294505.1 Triticum aestivum
GCTCCTCCAACAGTTAATCTCTTCAAGCAAAGATATAGCTGAAAGAACAAGAATATTCAGCTTGGAAGAGCTAGAGCAAGCAACCAACAAATTTGACCATAATCGCATCCTTGGCGGTGGTGGCCATGGCACGGTTTATAAAGGCATCTTATCTGACCAACATGTTGTGGCCAACAAAAAGGCTAAAATTGTCGTTCAAAGGGAAATCGACCAGTTCATAAACGAGGTTGTCATACTTTCCCAGACAAACCATAGGAATGTGGTGAAGCTCTTTGGCTGCTGCCTCGAGGCAGAAGTTCCTCTACTTGTTTATGAGTTCATATCAAATGGAACTCTCGCCTTTTATCTCCATGGCCAAAGTTAGAACCATCTATCATGGAAAGATAGGTTGAGGATTGCACTGGAAACTGCAAGGGCCATTGCATATCTACACTCTGCTGCTTCCATATCAGTGTACCATAGAGATATCAAATGTGCAAATGTACTACTTACTGACACTTTAACAGCAAAAATATCTGATTTTGGAGCTTCAAGGTCAATTGCAATAGATGAAACAGGAATACTCACATCTGTCCAAGGAACTTATGGTTACCTTGATCCTGAATACTACTACACTAGTCGACTCACGGAGAAGAGTGACGTCTATAGCTTTGGTGTCATCCTAGCAGAGCTACTGACAAAGGTGACACCGGTTTTTTCTTCTCATTCATCGAAACAATCCTAGCATCACATTTTGTGTCACTTATTAGAGACAACCGCTTGTTAGATATTCTAGACTCACAAATTATTGAGGAAGGAGGGGCTCAAGATGCTGAGGTGGTTGCAAGACTCGCAGAAGCATGCTTAAGTTTAAAAGGTGAAGAAAGGCCTACAATGAGGCAAGTGGAGACAACACTTGAAGATGTGCATAACTCAAAGGTCCATCTCAATTCTCCGATTACAAGGGTGAACCAGAATGCTATCAAGGATCAGTCATACAAGGGGAACAAAGGCGATGAAGGAACTAGACTGTACAGCTTGGAAAAAGAGTTCATCCAATCATCTGAAATTCCTAGATGTTTTTACTTATGTGGTGAAGTGTTGCGGTTACTATTATTAGCTTAGGAACTAAACTGTAAATCATTTGTAAATTGTGAACTCTGAATTATAACCATGTGTGTATTTCCAGAGGACTGGTCGTTGACCATTTGGCTAGCTATGAAATGCACAGAGCTCCCTGAGCTGTGTTCATGGCTCAGCCTATGCTCGGTTGGTGCTCGTCTTTCTTTAGGAAAAATGTCACCAAGGACTAGTCCTGGTTGGTCGAGTTTTTTTAGCCATGCGTGTATTTCCTGTGCTAATGAGTCATGTAGTCATGAAGAATTAAGTATGTGGAAGTAAATACAACTAAATCAGTTACAATTTCTACGGTTAAAATATCTGGCTCTTAACACTGAAGTTCAAAAGTTTGCGAGAACATATGTTGACGATCAAGGATGACAACATATATCTTGATAAGTATATCTTGAGAGATCAGTTAAATACAAACTTGTGAAATGCTTTGTTGCAAGCACTTTCGTTGATGAAAACAACAATGCATAGTGAAGATCGGATGCACCAAGGATGAAGGAGCTCGAGAGCCGAAGGCGCAATGTTATAGTATCAGGGAAGCCAGGAACTGAACATTGCTCAAAAGATCCTACGCATATCTTATGATTAAACCAGAAATATGATAACATTTACAAATCCACATGTCCATTTCAAATATAGTTTACATTTCCAGTTCAATTCTGAAGCAAAAGATCAAAAGATCCCTACATATGGTTTATTTTGGCCACTTGGACTTGCATTCACTATAACTTGTTGAACACCTCACATTGTATTGCTTATCTCACTAGAGCCGTTATATTTTGCATTGCCTAACTTTATAATTATGAATTAAAATTTGTAATTGTACCTATTCACTCCCTCTAGGTCCATCCTAATCCTTTCAGAAGCCGCCTACCCTCACTACTCTCACTCGGGGCTGGCTCGCTAGAGATGGTCAATTCAGACGTTCCTCCGGAGCCAAGCTCCAGGCTGCTTCGAGGATCGTGTTATGCAAGCCCAGCCGCACACACAGATAACCAAACATGCCAAATTTAGTCCCTGCAACATGACTGGATGTTCTACGAGTAACCAAACACACCCTCAACGTACCTGTCGACATTGGCACCGAGATGTCGTCCTCATTCTACATGACATTGCCATGGTCATCGTGGACATCTCTACGTCGGAGTGTGGGGATGAGGCACCATTGTCACTGCAGCCACCGCCTTCGTGCCTGAGCGCGGACATAAATCTTCAAGTCTTGTGAGCTACATGTTCATATGGAGAATGACGCCTGTCAAGATGCCTTTGACTGGTGGGAGGATCTTCACTACTCATACTTCTTTTTGAGCACTGCTACACAGACGATGCTTGTCTAGCCGAATTTGCACAACATGCCCATAGTACAATCCGTGGGCAAGTCTAAACAACAGTAGGCCATGGGATTAGCTATCATGCATGTGTTGTACAGCAAAACGCGGTCCATGAAGTAATTCCGCTTCTTTTCCTCTCACCTTTTTTCAGGTTTGGTGAAACTTTTTATAGTCTTAAGACCGAGCCGACATATCGTACTCTATACCGCGCACCGGTACTTGCATGGACCAAACCCTTGTGGAAAGTGTCCTTCCCATTGAAGATTAAGAAATTTGTATGGCAGCTTCTCCGTGATCGCCACCCATTGGAGACAGAGATGGTCAAGCGACATGGGGCTGGCGATGGGCTTTGCCCTCTTTGTGATGTCCCAGAGTCTGGGATCCACATCTTCTTCGCCTGCACTGTTGCCCGCTTTCTTTGGAGCTTTGTCCATGAGGTTTTACATTATCATGTTGTCTCACATGTGTTACTATTTATTTAGTAAGTTCGAGGTCGATCAGCTTCATACTTAAGCCACTAGGTTGGAAATCTTAAAACTATTTAAAAAAAATTGTATTTGTTAATGAGTTCTAGTATAATTATATATATTTTTAAAAGCATGTTGCATATATTATATTTTCAACATATTGTAGGGATTAGAGTTTGAATTACCAATTTTGTAGTGTACATGTTCACACTTTTTTGTTTTTTTGTTTTTTGCCTATGTTAAGTGGAAATCGAGGTATAAAGAAAAATCACAATGAGACTACACAGTGACCTGGCATGCCTCACATGGTCTACAGAAAGAGTATCGCCAGTTTTCCATTCTATGTAAGCAATGTATAATTACAACATGATTATTTTTCTGTTTATATATATTGTCCACCCCCTCAAATAAATAATTTAGTGCAAGACCTAGAGTGCACTAGTATCTATCTAGGTTATTATATCTTAATTTGTTCCATGAATTTGAATTTTAACCCCCAAAATATGAGGCCACACCCTCCAGCGCAAAATATAGCACCCATCGTTGACTATCGTAAGTACCCCCTGAATATCTATCTTAAGTTAAGGTCCTATAGTGCATGAGTTTATATTTGTATGTGCCATTAGGCATCGATGTTATTTCTGAGGTATGTGAGGCTATTCATAGTGGGAGTAACTTAGCTAGTAACATAACGCATCTCAAGACAAATTTGCTTATGAGGCATGTAGTTAATGAGGAGAGTGATGCTTGTGATAACATAATATGTTACCGTAACATTTTTTTGAAAAGGAGGATTACCCCCGGCCTCTGTATCTCTTGATGCACACATCCATCTTATTGAAAATCCAGATCCAAAAGAAAGTCCTAAATTATGAGGAGAGTGTTGGATGAAATGCTCAACTGAGTTCCGGCCAAGCGGGGGTGTCGATCGCGCCTAGACGGGGCCGAGCTGCGTCGAGGTACTTTCTTCTTTCTTTCGCTGTCGGCCGGCTGGTCACCAAAATTGCCATTGCCTGGTAGCCTGGGAACCTTCAGCGAGCTCTTGAACCAACCTGCCTAGCGAACACACTCCATCCACCCAATTCGGATGGCATGCTGTGACCAACAGCAGCCAAGTTGGACACGAGTTTGAGTTTCCACATATAAAACACAAGACTGTCAAATCACTGATTATTATGCCACACTCGTTTCCCTTTCCTTTCTTACGACGGCATAGACTTTCCAGCTTGTACCAAAGATACGTCCCTGTTTGAGCTCAAGTTTATATCCAAATAGGACGATTGAGATGTCACTTGAGCTACTAGACAGGCAGGATTAGTCTATGCGTTTACTAATTCAGCTACTAGATATAGATAGGGAGCGCAGCATGCTTACATTGACTAGTCTATACGCGTACGTACTACTGTATCTGGTCGGCGGTGAAGTCAACTTAGAAGACCAAATTTTTCTACACCAATTGTGGAGGAGATATAGACTACTAGTACGACTGTGAGCTGTCTAGCAAGTTCCCAAGCCAAGCTTGCCCAACAGCATGTCACAAGCAAAGCTCATCGTCGCAACGGTGACGGCACTTCAGCTCCTCATGGCGACAGCCGTCGCCGCCGTCCAGGTAGCCTTACCTGGGTGCCCGCAGGCCTGCGGCAACGTCACCGTCCCCTACCCTTTCGGCTTCCGGCGAGGCTGCTTTCGCAAGGGCTTCAACCTCACCTGCGACGAGACGCGCCGTCCGCCGAGGCTGCTCCTGGGCGACGGCGTGGAGGTGGACGCCATCTCCCTGGCGGACGGCACGGTGCATGTGCAGACCAAGGTCGTGGCATTCCGACCACTTTACACAAACGGTGCCGTCGGCGCGAGGAGATCTATCGACCACAACTACTCGTGGTACTGCGGCCTGCCGGAAGTGTACAAGAGCGGCGGCGCGCAGCTCGCGGTGTCCACCGAGCACAACGTCTTTGTGGCCATCGGGTGCAACTTCATCGGCTACCTCGTCGCAGTCAGCGACGGGGGTCGCGAGTATGTCAGCACATGCTCCACGCTGTGCAACGGGAAAACCCGGGACGCCTTGTGCACGGGCGTCGGCTGCTGCTGGACGACCATCGCGCAGCGTTACCCCGGGTACCAGGTGAAGTTCAAGGATTTGGACGATACGGCGGCAGCGTACGCGGGCCAAAGCCGTGCGTCGGTGGCCGCGTTCATAGTCGATCGCGAGTGGTTCGTAGGCACCATGCAGAACACTATCAGCTTCAATGATTTTGTCAATGATGATTTCGGTAACGGTCCGTCCAGCATGCCCACCGTGCTGCACAATGGTGGCTAGACGTAGATAGCGAGCGTGACTTGGTCGTCAAGGATCCACGTTCTGCATCTCGTTGAGATGCATAAGCTTGAACAGTTTCGCTGCCTACATCGGCGACGCAGTGAACAAAGTAAGGTGCAACTGCTCGGATGGATACGAAGGCAACTCTTACATCGTTGACGGATGTCAAGGTACCACCGCTCTCCCAACTTTCCCTCTGTTCATCATCCATTAGAATTTTGTTAAATTTTCTTTTTAGTTTTTTTCTTTTTTTCTCTCTTGCATGTTATATCACTTGAGTGAGGCTTCGTTAAATCTCAGTTGATTGAGAACTAGCCACATCCATCTTCTTATTACGTCGATAAGGATACGACCCTTCAGATCGCTTCACAAGAAAGCAGCCACCGCCACCCAAACCCTTATCCACCGCCTTCGCCCTCCTTAATTTCCCCTTCTCGCTGCTAGAGATCAATGGCCGGGCCAAGTTCCAAAACTAGTGAGTGAAGGTGGCGGACGGAGGTTTCACTCTGGTTGGCTTCGGTGGCGATATATGATCTTGAGACAGTGTGCGGCTTGAGGCCGAGACTATGTCCATGCATCATCGACATTTTTGGTAGGGCCGGTGCTCTGGTGGCAATGAGTTTGTGGCCGTGATCCCATCTGTAGGTACGCCGGCTGTAGCGGTAGCCGTATGCATCCCAGTGAGGTGGTCTACCCCCTCGGGCAGACGGGTGGCGCCGTAGTCCTGCGCTGCTAGGCGGTTATCGCA
>NW_025225419.1:9644-11037 GCF_018294505.1 Triticum aestivum
AGGAACATACAGATGCTCAGCAAAGAAAAGAATCATCAGCTTAGCAGGTACATAAAACACCTTTCATAGAAGTCTTCCATTCTTGATAATTGCAAAGACAAACTTTCATGTTTTGTTCCTCGACTATTGTGAGCTTAGTTTTGTCCCTGAACAAAAATACAATAAATTTATATTAGAAACTTATTTTTGTTAAATACTACTATTACTAGGACCTAACTGCTTAATATTTAGTTTACAGTTAGTTATCTCTAATGCTTACTCAAATCATGCCTAGGGTTGTAGATCACTCAAACATGGACGACTAAAAGGAAGGGTATAAAGTACTTCCATTATGAATGGCCCAGTAGTCATATTTCCCAAGAAAACATTTTCATTTTACAATTCAGTAGTTTGAAAAATTGAGCTCGGTAGCTTGATTTCTTGAAGTGAACACAACATATATTGTTCAATCAATCTTATGTCCGCTTTCTGCAGGTCTAATTACCATAATAGCAATCGTTGCTGGTTTTGGACTACTATTTTCACTCCTAGGTGTTGCCCAAGTCACAAAAAAACTCAAGAAACGAAGAGCCAAGAAGATCAGACACAAATTCTTTAAGAAAAACCATGGACTGCTTCTACAACAGTTAATCTCTTCGAACAAAGATATAGCCGAAAAGATGAAGATTTTCAGCTTAGAAGATCTAGAACAAGCAACCAACAAATTTGATCATAATCGGATGGTGGCGGTGGGCATGGCACGGTGTATAAAGCCATCTTATCTGATCAACGTGTCGTGGCCATCAAGAAGGCCAAAATTGTTGTGCAGAGGGAAATCGACCAGTTCATAAATGAGGTTGCCATACTTTCACAGATAAACCACAGGAATGTGGTGAAACTTTTTGGTTGCTATCTCGAGACAAAAGTTCCTCTACTAGTTTACGAGTTCATATTGAATGGAACTCTCTCTTGTCATCTCCATGGCAAAAGTGAGAATCATTTGTCATGGAAAACTCGATTGAGGATTGCTTTGGAAACTGCAAGGGCTATTGCATCTCTACACTCTGCAGCTTCCATATCAGTATACCATAGAGATATCAAATGTGCCAATATTCTACTTACTGATACTTTAATAGCAAAAGTATCAGATTTTGGTGCTTCGAGGTCAATTGCAATAGACGAGACAGGAATACTTACAGTTGTCCAAGGAACCTATGGTTACCTTGATCCTGAATACTACTACACGAGTCGATTGACGGAGAAGAGTGATGTTTACAGTTTTGGTGTCATCCTAGCAGAGCTATTGACAAGTGTCACGCCAGTTTTTTCTTCTCATTCATCAGAAGGAACAAGCCTAGCATCGCACTTTGTATCACTAATGAGCGGCAATCGCTTGTCAGTTATTCTAGATACA
>NW_025225420.1:0-1705 GCF_018294505.1 Triticum aestivum
AAAAGAAAAAAGATAAAAAACATATCATGTTGTGTTTCACGATGTCTGGATGGTGGGCGACACCATCAGGACTCCACGGCCCTGGCCGCGACCTCCACCAAGTCCGCGACAAGCACGCGCACCTCAATGGACGCCCTCGGCGGCCTTTCCACTTTCTGAGTTTTTCCTCCTTTGCAGCCTTCGCTTTAACAATGTGATATTTCCACGTCGCCATGTTGATCTTCCGGGCGAGGGTGATGCTTGGATCCTCCTGCACCTACACCACCTCCAACTATGGCATGCTATTGTTCGGTTCCACGCGTCAGCAGCGAGAAGGAAGAAGAGAATGGGAGAAAAGGGCGGGAATTGGATGGAGAGTGGCGGGATGGAAGAAGAGTGTGGATTTTGTCGTGGAAACAGGGCGGGCAACTACAAAAGCGCGGACTTCGCCTTTCTTTTGGATGGGCCTTTTGGTTTCGGACGTATGCATGCGGTGAGGATCGGCGTTTGAAATGCCCTAAGAGCGTAGTGATCTAAATAATTATATATATTTTTATGGTGGGAGTAGGTTTTCTTTTTTTTAGGATAACTCTCGCTGCTTTATTTATCTAATGAAAGTCTGGGATCTCCTCGGAGACCACATCTAACACAAAGTCTGGTGGCACCATAAGCCAAATTTTACAGAGTTCATCTCCTACTCCTACCTTAGCTAGTTTATGAGCAGCAGAGTTTGCCGACCGTCGTACCCACGAAACCTCCTTCTCACTGAATCCACGCATCATCTGCTTGATCTCCTCGACACATGGACATGAGGCCGAGAGGTTCTTGTTCGGGTCTGCAAGCATGCTCGCCACCCCCATGATGTCCGTCTCGAGGTGTAATTTCTGAACATTAATCTCACTTGCTAGTTGGACCGCCCTTTTGCACGTCATGAGCTCCGCCGTCTCGGCGTCCACGCGACCGTCAATGAAAGTGCATGCCGCCGCACGGAAGTCTACTTGGTCACCTCTGATGATGACCCCGCCACCGCCCTTTCCTCCAAGTCTAGACACGGCTCCATCAGCATTAGCTTTTACCCAACCTGGCTCCGGGGCCGCCCATCTGCACCTCCCTCATACTCACCGTGGTGGTCTTCCGCTCGTGCGTGGCTGTCCACTCTGCCATGTAGGACACAGTCAATGTCGCAACCTCATGTGCTGCAACGATCCTCTTCCCGTCCTTTGCCCCATTCCGTGCTAGCCACAACCCATAAGCGGCCTGTACCATAGCTTCTCGTTCCTGATCCGAGGCTTCCGCAAACCATCCTAGTAGGCAAGATGCAAGAGCACTAGAGGAGCTAACAGAACACGGCGGGATCGCCACCGCAACTCCTCTCTCCGACCGCAAAATTTCCCAGAACAGCTCAGAGTGTGGACACGCCCAGAAGCGATGATAGAGCGTTTCTTCTCGTCCACACGCTGCATAGAAAACGCCGTCCTTTATTTTCCTTCGGTATAGCTCAGCACCCACCGCTAGCCCGTTCCGCATAATTCGCCACATATGAATTTTTGCCTTGTTTGGCGCATTTGTATTCCATAAGGCCATCCATCCCTGGTGATCCTTAACTGAGGGCGAGGGGCCCGGCCGTCCGGTGGCCCCCTTGCTAAGCCTCATCCTCAAGTGGTAAGCGGATCTCACCGAAAATTGACCTGACTTCGTATAGTTCCAAGCTTGGTAGTCATCCGTC
>NW_025225421.1:0-5487 GCF_018294505.1 Triticum aestivum
GAGAAGGAGGTTTCGTGGGTACGACGGTCGGCAAACTCTGCTGCTCATAAACTAGCTAAGGTAGGAGTAGGAGATGAACTCTGTAAAATTTGGCTTATGGTGCCACCAGACTTTGTGTTAGATGTGGTCTCCGAGGAGATCCCAGACTTTCATTAGATAAATAAAGCAGCGAGAGTTATCCTAAAAAAAAGAAAACCTACTCCCACCATAAAAATATATATAATTATTTAGATCACTACGCTCTTAGGGCATTTCAAACGCCGATCCTCACCGCATGCATACGTCCGAAACCAAAAGGCCCATCCAAAAGAAAGGCGAAGTCCGCGCTTTTGTAGTTGCCCGCCCTGTTTCCACGACAAAATCCACACTCTTCTTCCATCCCGCCACTCTCCATCCAATTCCCGCCCTTTTCTCCCATTCTCTTCTTCCTTCTCGCTGCTGACGCGTGGAACCGAACAATAGCATGCCATAGTTGGAGGTGGTGTAGGTGCAGGAGGATCCAAGCATCACCCTCGCCCGGAAGATCAACATGGCGACGTGGAAATATCACATTGTTAAAGCGAAGGCTGCAAAGGAGGAAAAACTCAGAAAGTGGAAAGGCCGCCGAGGGCGTCCATTGAGGTGCGCGTGCTTGTCGCGGACTTGGTGGAGGTCGCGGCCAGGGCCGTGGAGTCCTGATGGTGTCGCCCACCATCCAGACATCGTGAAACACAACATGATATGTTTTTTATCTTTTTTCTTTTCTTTTTGTTCAGAACACTATATGACAAGATATCTAACATTGTGTGCTCTATTTTACTTTTAATCATGGGGATCATAGAAATTACCTATGAAGATGATTTTGCCGAGGACATCCCTGGTGCTGGCATGGCTGGAGTACGCCTTGGAGCAGCAGGTCCTGTCACCAGCGTTCGATACAAGACGGACACAGACGGCCGCATATCATTTTATGAGATCGGCTGACGGGAATTCCTGAAGGGAAAGAGATGACGACTAACGGTTGGCCCAACATTGATCATCACGATAAGGAACAACAGGAACAACAACTTTCTGATGATGGTTGTTTTAGATCTTATTGAGAAATAAAGTCCAGCCAAATATCTCCAAGCCGATGAACTCTTAGCTACTTAGTTAAGACGCCTATGGTACTTTGATATTGGTTTGTTAACTGGAATTTTTTTTTTGAAGTGCTAGTAGTTATTATAAAGAGTGCTAATTACCTAGTGAACTTGCATGCCCAAGCTTACAACGTGTGCTATATTTGCTTCTAGTATTGAATTTCTTATATTAGATTTATGCAAAAAAAAAACAGGCTGGCCCAGGTCATCGCTTGATATCCCCACTCGTTCTTCTAAAAAAAGAGAGGATATCGGGAGCTCCTATGTGTCGCGTTATGCGGCAGAATGTCGAGCAAACGCACGGGAGGGTCTGAAATGGGCGGGCCCAGAGTGCACTGTATCGCAGAATCGAAAAAAACAAAAGCAAAAATGCAAGCGGTTGCACGGAATCGAACACGAGACCTCCAGCGTGAGCAAGCTCTACGTTTACCAATACACAACACAAACTTTGTGTAGAATATACGCAGCGCAGCTATTTAACAACTAGCTATTCGTATGGACATACTGTACGCAAGCAAAACGACACTGTATGAGTACTGTAGCCATTGCATTTTTTTAAAACCGAACACTTCAAATTTCGAGTTGTTTTTGAAAGCACGGAAACTTCGAAATAGTATATATGAAATGTTTCAAAAGCATAATGTTTTTCTGAAGACACAAACATTTTTGAAAAAAATGAATATTTTGTGTATTGTGCGATCATTTTTTAAAATTGCAAACTTTTTTTGTTTGCACGAACATTTTTCAGAAAAGATGAACATTATTTTGAAAGCACGAATATTTTTCACAAAGACGAACATTGTTTTGAAAGCACAAACATTTTTCAAAAATACTAACATTTTCCAAATTGTGAACATTATGTTGAAAAACGTGAATTTGTTATGAAATTTACAAATATCTTTTGAAAATGTGACATTTTTCAACTTTACAAATTTTTTGAATACACAAACATTTCTTAAAATTTGGGAACAATTTTTAAAACATGGATTTTTTAAAACAATTTGAACATTTTTTGAATTATGCGAACATTTTTGAAAATAGCAAACATTATTTGATTGCATAAACATTTTTCAGAAAAGCCGAACATTGTTTTGAGAGTGCAATAATTGTTCTGAAAGTGCGAACATTTTCCAAATTGTGCACATTATCTTGAAAAAAGTGAATTTGTTATGAAATTTCCGAACTTTTTTTTGAAAATATGACATTTTTTAACTTTAGGAACATTTTGAATACGCAATATTTTTTAAATTTTTGGAACATTTTTTAAAACACAAACATTTTCTAGAATTTGTGAACATTTTTTTTGAAAACACGATCGTTTTTTTGAAAGTCCCGAAAATATTTTCAAATTGGGGAACAATTTTGAATTTTGGACATTTTATAAATTTGCGAATTTTTCAAAAAAGGAAAATAAAAGAAGAAAGAAACATAAAAAATAACAAGAAAACAAGAAACAGAAAGGAAAAACCGAAACAGAAAAATCATGAAAGAAAACCAGCCTCGAAACTCCCCGCAAAAAAACCAGATTCGAAAAACAACAGGAACAAGAAAAACCAGTTCGGGGAACCTTCTAGAAGGTTCTCAATAGCCACGCTAACCTCTAAATGGGCGCCGGCCCACTGAGCTCTCCGCGTCTCTCGCCTCTGCGAACCTCCGCCAAATGCGTCAAATAGGAAATACCGAGGATATCCCCACTCGTCGTCAAGATAGAAGGGGTGCGGGCACGCGGACGCCTGGCAGAGTGGCAGGCGGCCGGCGGCGCAGCTGTGCAGAGGGGTCGTGTACTCGCAGGTCAGTCCACCTCTTCTAAATTCTTCCCGAAGTGGCTGCTGCTCCATGGGGATCGGAATCAACGGCGAGCAGGTCGCCGTTCTTAGTTCATTTCGGCTTGCAGGCGATCTGTTCGATGAAATGCTCCATGCGGATTAGTAATGTACTCCGTATAAAATAGTCTCAACTCTTAAAAGAGAAATTTCAGCATCAGGTTCTCTTGCAACACAAGAATGTCACATTAGAAAGTTCAGTCACCACGTGCTAAATGTGCTCAGCTATCTCAAAACTGAAAAGGAAAAAAAATCAGTTCAACCATCTCAGCGAATTGGAACTTGACAGATACACGTGTCTTAAATAGGGCCATGACTAGTTATGCTTTGAAATTTCCTCTTACCTACACAGAACCTATCCTTTTTTTTCAAGAACACGCAAGAGAGTTGCGTGCCTTATACATTAAGGAAGAGAAGATGGCATACAAGCGATAGTCGACAAGCCGACGTCTCGCTGCACAGAACCTATCCTGATTGAAACTTTCTTGGAAGTATATATCAACCAGTCCGTCATGCTTTAGTCAGTTCGGTTGCCTCGTTGGACTTTGAAATAGGGTCATGACTAGCTGCCTCATTGGACTTTGAAATCAACCGACAAGGGGTACCAGCCAGCTGGTAGTTAAGAACCTATGTTCGTTGTTAGCTTTAGAGTTCGAACAGATACAAGAATAGCTGTTTTCAACTAGTAAGCTCAAGATGACGATTTCGATCCCTTCTTCCCGTCGAGCGTCGATTGGCACCATTGGAGCACTCGTGTTTCAGCTCCTGGTGGTGGCACTGGCAGCAGGGCCAATAGCCTTGCCCGGCTGCCCCGAAAGCTGCAGCCACATTATCGTGCCGTACCCTTTCGGCATCAGCAAAGGCTGCTTCCACGAGGGCTTTGGTCTCACCTGTGACGAGATGCAGTACCCACCAAGGCTGTTCTTGGGTGATGGAGTGGAAGTGCTTGGCATCTCCTTGACTGATGGCACGGTGCGGATCCGGAGCAAGGTTTTGCGATCAAGCTTCTCTGAGTTCAACGGCTCATGGTCCGGCCCTGCAGTAACCTGGCCCTTCTCGGTATCAAGCGCGTGGAACTGGTTTGTGGCCATTGGATGCAACATCGTAGCTAAGCTCGGCCATCCGAGCGGGCTCCATACTCAGGACGTGAGCCAGGCCAGCACCTGTGCCGCTGCTTGCCTGGACGACCACCAGAACTTCACTGGTACATCGTGCTCGGGTATTGGCCGCTGCCGCACATCTATCGTGTGGGAGCTGCCATCCTATGGCATCCAAGTTACACCACTTGCTGCGTTGACACCCGACTTCTCATCATAAACAGGTGTGTATGTGTTCATTGTTGATCAGGACTGGTTCAGCAGAAACGAAAATGAGATGATGGTCAACTTCACCCATTCATATGAGAAAACCATGGTTGAGAGTGTACCGGCAGTGTTGGAGTGGTGGTTGGATTTGATCGGCAACAAGGACATGTTGCCATTGTCTGTCGGGCCCAATTCTTCTGAATTTAGATGTTTAAGCTTGAACAGCGATAGCTATTTCGTTTTTGGAGATTATGAAAAAAGACGGTGCAACTGTTCTCAAGGACACGAGGGCAACCCTTACATCACTGATGGGTGCCAAGGTATGTTACCAGTACTTTCTGCTGCATTCTTACATAGTTGCGGTAGTTATAACATTACGAAAGAACATGCATGTGCTGTCTTAGCTTTTTGCATTCGATGTATAAAACCCCCTGCTTTCCAACAGTGTGTTTTTTCCCCTTCAGATATTAATGAGTGCCTACAACCAGATGTTTATCCCTGCAATGGGACCTGCATCAATATGCCAGGGACATACCAATGCTCAGCAAAGAAAAGAATCATCACTTTACCAGGTACAAAAACACACACTTGATACAAGGCTTTCGTTGGTGATAATTACAAATAGAAAAGTTCATGTTTTGTTGCTCTGCTATTGTGAGTTCAGTTTTTGTCCCTGAACTAAAATACAGATAAGTTTTACTAGAAACTTAATTATTTGAATACTGCTCCTGGTAGGACCTAGCTGCTTAATCTTAGTTTGCAGTTAGTTATCTCTAATGCTAACTCAAATCATCAGTAGGGTTGTAGATCATTCAGACATGCATAACAAGAAGAAAGAAAAAGAACAACTATAAAGTATTTTCAATATATGAGTGGTCGTGTAGATATTCCTGAGAAAACTTTTAATAGTTGAGTAGTCTGAAACAGATTTTGTGCAGTAGCTTGATTTCTTGAAGTGAACACAACATATAATGTTTATATCATTCTTAGGTTTGCTTTCTGCAGGTCTAATTACCATAATAGCAGTTGGTGCTGGTTTTGGCCTATTGTTTTCACTCCTAGGTGTTGCCCAAGTCACAAAAACACTCAAGAAACAAAGAGCCAAGAAGTTAAGACAAAAATTCTTTGAGAAAAACCATGGACTTCTTCTACAACAGTTAATCTCTTCGAACAAAGATATAGCTGAAAAGATGAAGATTTTCAGCTTAGAAGAGCTAGAGCAAGCAACCAACAAATTTGACC
>NW_025225421.1:5800-7591 GCF_018294505.1 Triticum aestivum
GCTCTTTGGTTGCTGCCTCGAGACAGAAGTTCCTCTACTAGTTTATGAGTTCATATCGAATGGAACTCTCTCGTGTCATCTCCATGGCCAAAGTGATAATCATTTGTCATGGAAAGATCGATTAAGGATTGCACTGGAAACTGCAAGGGCTATTGCATATCTGCACTCTGCTGCTTCCATCTCAGTATATCATAGAGATATCAAATGCGCCAATATACTACTTACTGATACTTTAATAGCGAAAGTATCAGATTTTGGAGCTTCAAGGTCGATTGCAATAGATGAGACTGGAATACTTACAGCCATCCAAGGAACCTATGGTTACCTTGATCCTGAATACTACTACACTAGCCGACTCACGGAGAAGAGTGATGTTTACAGCTTTGGTGTCATCCTAGCAGAACTATTGACAAGGATAACTCCAGTTTTTTCTTCTCATTCATCAGAAGGCACAAGCCTAGCATCACATTTTGTATCACTAATGAGCGACAATCGCCTGTCAGACATTCTAGATACACAAATTGTTAATGAAGGAGGAGTTGAAGATGCTGAGGTCGTTGCAAGACTTGCAAAAGCATGCTTAAGCTTAAAAGGGGAAGAAAGACCTACAATGAGGCAAGTGGAGACAATACTTGAAGGTGTGCATAGCTCAAGGTTTGATCACAATTCTCAGACAATACGAGTGGGCCAAAGTGCTCTAAAAGACCACCCATGGAAGGGGAACAATGGTGGCGAAGGAACTAGATTATACAGCTTGGAAAAAGAGTTCATCGAATCATCGGAAATTCCAAGATGATTTTAGTTGCATGAAAAAATGTTGTACATTTGTTATTAATAGTTCTGGTGCCATAGTGCAGAATGTATTTTACGAACTCTGGATTGTAAATATATGTGTATTTCCTATGCTTTTTATTTCGTGGAATGCTGATGGGTGATGTAGAGACAAATATGTTACAGTAAATAAAATGAATTCAGTTACTATTTATATCTGTCATATAATTTGTCGCACAGAAGTTTGGAAGTTTGCGAGGACAACATGTTGACGGGTCCGCAAAATACAGACTGTAAATACTTCGCATTCAAGCGATGAATTTGCATCAAGTAAATTTGAGAGCTATGTCTGTTTGATGTATACAACACCTCTGTTTCAACTCTGTTTTCTCCCTTTCAGATATTGATGAGTGCCAGCGGCCAGATGTTTATCCATGCCAGCACGGAGTATGCATCAATATGCTAGGGACATATTGATGCTCAGCAAAGAAAAGCAGCAGCAGTCTCCCAGGTACAAATACAACTATTTCACTTGATATTGAGCTTTGCTTAGTGATAATTAAGGACCATAGAATTATGGTAGTTATCCATTGTGTAGTACTAGGGCTACAGAAACAATAGTAATGCATTCTTCTGCTATGAAATGAGATGTACTAATACTGAAACCATCATAGGTTGACCATTCAGAAATTGAAGACAACAGAAAGAGAGAAAAAAAGTACATAATGTTATGTGCTTCATAATACTAAACCATCCGACCACTGAACTGAACCAAAGTATAGCCCAGTAGTTTCAAACTTTCAATTGAAAATAGCAGCCTAAGTATTTGAAATTCATACGACATATCATGTACTATCGATCCTTATTTTCATTTTTCTACAGGTTTAATCACCGTAATTGCAATTAGTGCTGGTTTTGGCCTACTGTTTTCACTTCTGGGTGTTGCCAAAATCACCAATAAACTCAAACAACAAAGAGTCAAGAAGTCAAGACAAAACTTCTTCAAGAAAAACCATGGAC
>NW_025225421.1:8314-10082 GCF_018294505.1 Triticum aestivum
ATCAAAAGATCCCTACATATGGTTTATTTTGGCCACTTGGACTTGCATTCACTATAACTTGTTGAACACCTCACATTGTATTGCTTATCTCACTAGAGCCGTTATATTTTGCATTGCCTAACTTTATAATTATGAATTAAAATTTGTAATTGTACCTATTCACTCCCTCTAGGTCCATCCTAATCCTTTCAGAAGCCGCCTACCCTCACTACTCTCACTCGGGGCTGGCTCGCTAGAGATGGTCAATTCAGACGTTCCTCCGGAGCCAAGCTCCAGGCTGCTTCGAGGATCGTGTTATGCAAGCCCAGCCGCACACACAGATAACCAAACATGCCAAATTTAGTCCCTGCAACATGACTGGATGTTCTACGAGTAACCAAACACACCCTCAACGTACCTGTCGACATTGGCACCGAGATGTCGTCCTCATTCTACATGACATTGCCATGGTCATCGTGGACATCTCTACGTCGGAGTGTGGGGATGAGGCACCATTGTCACTGCAGCCACCACCTTCGTGCCTGAGCGCGGACATAAATCTTCAAGTCTTGTGAGCTACATGTTCATATGGAGAATGACGCCTGTCAAGATGCCTTTGACTGGTGGGAGGATCTTCACTACTCATACTTCTTTTTGAGCACTGCTACACAGACGATGCTTGTCTAGCCGAATTTGCACAACATGCCCATAGTACAATCCGTGGGCAAGTCTAAACAACAGTAGGCCATGGGATTAGCTATCATGCATGTGTTGTACAGCAAAACGCGGTCCATGAAGTAATTCCGCTTCTTTTTCTCTCACCTTTTTTCAGGTTTGGTGAAACTTTTTATAGTCTTAAGACCGAGCCGACATATCGTACTCTATACCGCGCACCAGTACTTGCATGGACCAAACCCTTGTGGAAAGTGTCCTTCCCATTGAAGATTAAGAAATTTGTATGGCAGCTTCTCCGTGATCGCCACCCATTGGAGACAGAGATGGTCAAGCGACATGGGGCTGGCGATGGGCTTTGCCCTCTTTGTGATGTCCCAGAGTCTGGGACCCACATCTTCTTCGCCTGCACTGTTGCCCGCTTTCTTTGGAGCTTTGTCCATGAGGTTTTACATTATCATGTTGTCTCACATGTGTTACTATTTATTTAGTAAGTTCGAGGTCGATCAGCTTCATACTTAAGCCACTAGGTTGGAAATCTTAAAACTATTTAAAAAAAATTGTATTTGTTAATGAGTTCTAGTATAATTATATATATTTTTAAAAGCATGTTGCATATATTATATTTTCAACATATTGTAGGGATTAGAGTTTGAATTACCAATTTTGTAGTGTACATGTTCACACTTTTTTGTTTTTTTGTTTTTTGCCTATGTTAAGTGGAAATCGAGGTATAAAGAAAAATCACAATGAGACTACACAGTGACCTGGCATGCCTCACATGGTCTACAGAAAGAGTATCGCCAGTTTTCCATTCTATGTAAGCAATGTATAATTACAACATGATTATTTTTCTGTTTATATATATTGTCCACCCCCTCAAATAAATAATTTAGTGCAAGACCTAGAGTGCACTAGTATCTATCTAGGTTATTATATCTTAATTTGTTCCATGAATTTGAATTTTAACCCCCAAAATATGAGGCCACACCCTCCAGCGCAAAATATAGCACCCATCGTTGACTATCGTAAGTACCCCCTGAATATCTATCTTAAGTTAAGGTCCTATAGTGCATGAGTTTATATTTGTATGTGCCATTAGGCATCGATGTTATTT
>NW_025225421.1:10092-20613 GCF_018294505.1 Triticum aestivum
TGAGGTATGTGAGGCTATTCATAGTGGGAGTAACTTAGCTAGTAACATAACGCATCTCAAGACAAATTTGCTTATGAGGCATGTAGTTAATGAGGAGAGTGATGCTTGTGATAACATAATATGTTACCGTAACATTTTTTTGAAAAGGAGGATTACCCCCGGCCTCTGTATCTCTTGATGCACACATCCATCTTATTGAAAATCCAGATCCAAAAGAAAGTCCTAAATTATGAGGAGAGTGTTGGATGAAATGCTCAACTGAGTTCCGGCCAAGCGGGGGTGTCGATCGCGCCTAGACGGGGCCGAGCTGCGTCGAGGTACTTTCTTCTTTCTTTCGCTGTCGGCCGGCTGGTCACCAAAATTGCCATTGCCTGGTAGCCTGGGAACCTTCAGCGAGCTCTTGAACCAACCTGCCTAGCGAACACACTCCATCCACCCAATTCGGATGGCATGCTGTGACCAACAGCAGCCAAGTTGGACACGAGTTTGAGTTTCCACATATAAAACACAAGACTGTCAAATCACTGATTATTATGCCACACTCGTTTCCCTTTCCTTTCTTACGACGGCATAGACTTTCCAGCTTGTACCAAAGATACGTCCCTGTTTGAGCTCAAGTTTATATCCAAATAGGACGATTGAGATGTCACTTGAGCTACTAGACAGGCAGGATTAGTCTATGCGTTTACTAATTCAGCTACTAGATATAGATAGGGAGCGCAGCATGCTTACATTGACTAGTCTATACGCGTACGTACTACTGTATCTGGTCGGCGGTGAAGTCAACTTAGAAGACCAAATTTTTCTACACCAATTGTGGAGGAGATATAGACTACTAGTACGACTGTGAGCTGTCTAGCAAGTTCCCAAGCCAAGCTTGCCCAACAGCATGTCACAAGCAAAGCTCATCGTCGCAACGGTGACGGCACTTCAGCTCCTCATGGCGACAGCCGTCGCCGCCGTCCAGGTAGCCTTACCTGGGTGCCCGCAGGCCTGCGGCAACGTCACCGTCCCCTACCCTTTCGGCTTCCGGCGAGGCTGCTTTCGCAAGGGCTTCAACCTCACCTGCGACGAGACGCGCCGTCCGCCGAGGCTGCTCCTGGGCGACGGCGTGGAGGTGGACGCCATCTCCCTGGCGGACGGCACGGTGCATGTGCAGACCAAGGTCGTGGCATTCCGACCACTTTACACAAACGGTGCCGTCGGCGCGAGGAGATCTATCGACCACAACTACTCGTGGTACTGCGGCCTGCCGGAAGTGTACAAGAGCGGCGGCGCGCAGCTCGCGGTGTCCACCGAGCACAACGTCTTTGTGGCCATCGGGTGCAACTTCATCGGCTACCTCGTCGCAGTCAGCGACGGGGGTCGCGAGTATGTCAGCACATGCTCCACGCTGTGCAACGGGAAAACCCGGGACGCCTTGTGCACGGGCGTCGGCTGCTGCTGGACGACCATCGCGCAGCGTTACCCCGGGTACCAGGTGAAGTTCAAGGATTTGGACGATACGGCGGCAGCGTACGCGGGCCAAAGCCGTGCGTCGGTGGCCGCGTTCATAGTCGATCGCGAGTGGTTCGTAGGCACCATGCAGAACACTATCAGCTTCAATGATTTTGTCAATGATGATTTCGGTAACGGTCCGTCCAGCATGCCCACCGTGCTGCACAATGGTGGCTAGACGTAGATAGCGAGCGTGACTTGGTCGTCAAGGATCCACGTTCTGCATCTCGTTGAGATGCATAAGCTTGAACAGTTTCGCTGCCTACATCGGCGACGCAGTGAACAAAGTAAGGTGCAACTGCTCGGATGGATACGAAGGCAACTCTTACATCGTTGACGGATGTCAAGGTACCACCGCTCTCCCAACTTTCCCTCTGTTCATCATCCATTAGAATTTTGTTAAATTTTCTTTTTAGTTTTTTTCTTTTTTTCTCTCTTGCATGTTATATCACTTGAGTGAGGCTTCGTTAAATCTCAGTTGATTGAGAACTAGCCACATCCATCTTCTTATTACGTCGATAAGGATACGACCCTTCAGATCGCTTCACAAGAAAGCAGCCACCGCCACCCAAACCCTTATCCACCGCCTTCGCCCTCCTTAATTTCCCCTTCTCGCTGCTAGAGATCAATGGCCGGGCCAAGTTCCAAAACTAGTGAGTGAAGGTGGCGGACGGAGGTTTCACTCTGGTTGGCTTCGGTGGCGATATATGATCTTGAGACAGTGTGCGGCTTGAGGCCGAGACTATGTCCATGCATCATCGACATTTTTGGTAGGGCCGGTGCTCTGGTGGCAATGAGTTTGTGGCCGTGATCCCATCTGTAGGTACGCCGGCTGTAGCGGTAGCCGTATGCATCCCAGTGAGGTGGTCTACCCCCTCGGGCAGACGGGTGGCGCCGTAGTCCTGCGCTGCTAGGCGGTTATCGCAGTGGGCCCTAGGGTCTTGGCTCTTTAGATCCAGCGACAATGACAAATATGTTAGCTGGATGATCATGCCGCCACTTGCGATGACAACAAAGCAAGATGACAGAGTGGGACTGTCGGAGCAACCAAATTGGGATTTTTGTAGTGCCGGTAAGATTCCTCTCTCGTCAATCTTCGTTGCTTATGTGATGATGGCATACGTCGTTCGGATCATTTGGTGGCAACCGACACTTGGCTGCTTATGCGAGCACTTATCTCAAGACTTTGATTTGGTGGTGCTTCTTGAGTATACAGTCTCAAGCTATAGGGTCATAACCCTAAGTCCGGCCGTAGTTGGTTATACCTGGCAATGATAGTGTGTTTCCTACCCTGTTGAAGACATTGCTTGGATTTGCTCAGACTTGATCTTCAGGATGAAAACCTAGTATTTGGCCTTCAGATGTTGGATCCGACATTGGCGGTGCTTGAATGTTGCTCCCTTCTGCAGGCTTGCTACCGGAGAACGTTTCTTATCATCCTTGTGATTTCAAGAGATGGTTGGTGCATATGGTCGTTGTAGTTCGTTGATTGTTATTTTGGTCACTTCAAAAAAAATCATCACCTATGCATAGCTATGGTCTTGCTTTACTTAGCTATTTGTTGGCTTGATTATTTGTGTCTATGCGTTGGTTTTGGTTATGTGCATTCTAATTATGTAAATGCCAGATATGTGCTCAAGATATCATAAGTTTCAATCACCCAAAGATTATAAGCTACTAAGATTAAAGTCACACTCTAATATCTGTGCAATTTAGAGAATTTGGTAAGGCCTTTTTTCTTTCGTATGCTATATATGGAGTGACGATGACTATGGTTGAATGCAGATCTAAAGTCTTAAATTGTAACTCATATTTAAGTAAAATGCATGCAACTCAAGAGTAAAGATCTTCCCTCCCGTTCTTTGAAGCGTCAATGGTGGTTTGGGGCTCGAGAAACCCAGCTCGCCGCCCTCGTATCTTCCCTCCTGTTCTTCCCCACTTGGCGCAGCGGACGGTGGACGGGACTCAAGAAATCCTAGCCAACATCACCCTCATTTCTTCTTTCATCGTTCTCCCCAGCTGCCACTGCATCTCGTCGGATGGTGGCAACGAACTCGCCTCCTCGCTGAAGCTTTGGCTCGAGCGGCTTTAGAGGTACCATGGCGGCTGGTTGTAATGCCCCAGGAATAAATACCCTATTTTTTTACCTATTATATTGTTTATGCATCATATGCATCTCATCAACATCGCATCTGTATCATATCACACTAATTAAATAATTAATTTGGATATTTTATTTTGCCATTTTGTCAAATGGTGAATTAGTAAACCCTTCTCTCTTTGGCGTTTTCGCCCTTGCCTTTTGTCCAACCGGACACAAGGCCTCGTTGGGATATTTGGGAGCTACCCAAATTAGTTCACAATGTTTGCACAAATCTGAGGCGACTCAAAACGTAAAACTCATTTATGCAATAAATAGAATAATTTTTTAAAATGCAATATGAATGGATCCCGAATGCCGCACGGTGCGCTGGTGACGCGCAACCCCCACTCTTGGGCTGGCCGATGTGCTGTGCGAGATGCCCCGTTTTTTTGCCTTTTGTTTTTTCTCTTCAGTTTTTTCTTCTTTAAAATAATTTAGGACATAAAAAAGTTCCATTTTTTTAAATGCGAACTTTGAAATAAAAGTTTGCATATTGGAAAAATGTTCATGAAATTAAAAAAGCAGGAAAAAAAATATCCAAAGATGACGTGGGATACGGGCAATGAGTGGTCTTCTGCCAAGCCTGGACACCAGGCAAGGCTTACCGCCACCCTTGATTATATCTGATCCCATGCTCCCCCATGCTTGCATTAGCTTTACGATTTGTGTGTCCTCGATACCTATATGATGCATAGCCTGTTTTTGACACTTCACTATATTGCCTTGATTTTACCCGATCCTAGCAAGACCTGCTTGTTTGTGTAGAAGCCTTGTTCGACCTGCCTTACAGTAGTATGCATGCTTAATATTTATGTTTTACCATGTTAACCTCCTATTGTAACCTTGGGTTATTACACTATTAATCTGGTTCAGATACACCATGTTGTTGATGATGCTATGTGCAAAATGAGATAGTAAGTTAGGAAGATAGCCGTGGGAAGCCATGTTTGAGTGCATGGTGTTCTGTTCCACTCGAGCCGAACTAGGACCCGAGATCATGGGCATTTGAATTCAAGACTAAATGCACTAACCACATGTGGAAGAGGTTTACCCCCATCACCCCTCAACCGGTACTCAAACTGTTGATCTTTCCCCACTGGTTACAAGCTGACACCATTTTCCTTTTTGGTACGTTTTAATTTGCTGGGTGGGCACCCTGGTCGTGGACTTATCCATCCCAGCCATAATGGCATATGGTTTGAGTCTGATTTAAATCTTCGACCGGGGAGTTGGGTGATTTTCCTTGACTAGTGATGTAAAAGGGGAGTGCCATGTCATTTAGAATCTTTCGGTTCATGCCTATAATGGTCCAACAACTGGTTTTGACGAGCGTGCATCTGGAGCCTATAATGGGCATATGGGTGCACCATCGTAGGGATAAATATATTCAATTAGTCGTGTCCACGGCTATGGACAACTTGAGTCGGTCGACTTGATCTAGAACAACTTTAACCTTAATCTCTAAAATTTCCCACCCTTAATTTTGTTAGCAATATAGCTTGCGCAACTTGAACTAAATATATATTAAAACTTGCCAAATAAAAGACTTGGGGATTCTTCTTCATGGGTGGTGCAAAGGGGAATGCAAGGCTCTGTTATGTTTGTGATAGGATAGATGATCCGCGTGGGCGCACCCAGTGGGGTTGCGTTGCACAACGTGTGTTGGTGGTTTGTACACGCTCCCTTTACTTATCTCTAATAGACGCAAGTTGTAGCGTGTCTCTATAGGTGCTAGAGCTTGCTGCGGCTAAACCCTTACCCCCTTTTGATACATGATGCACAAATAGTGCAGGTCTCCGGTATGTCTTGCGGAGTATGTCATGTACTCAACTTTCTATAACGAACACTTATAGGTATATGGTGATGGACAACATTAGATGGTTAACCCATAGACAGCGGTCTGGGCAGGGAATGAACGCCTCTGCTGTGTTTATTGTTGATCAGGACTGGTTCAACAGAAATGAAAATGATATGATGCTCAACTCAACTTATCCATGCGAGCAAGCCATGGTTGAGAGTGTTCTGGTAGTGTTGGAGGACATGTTGTCGTTGTCTGTCCAGCCCAATTCTTCGGAACTTAGAAGTTTAAGCTTGAACAACGATAGCTACTATGTTTTTGAAGATTTATGAAAAAAGGCGATGCAACTGTTCTAAAGGATATGAGGGTAACCCTTACATTGCTAATGGGTGCCCAGGTATGTTAGTAACAGTTTTTGGTATGTTCTTACCTAGTCTCGGTAGTTATAATGTTATGAGATCACATGCATGTGTTATCTTAGTTTTTACCATTCGATGTAAAACCCCCTTGGTTCCAACATTGTGTTTTTCCTCTTCAGATATCGATGAGTGCTTACGGCCAGATATTTATCCCTGCCATGGAACATGCATCAATATGCCAGGAACATACAGATGCTCAGCAAAGAAAAGAATCATCAGCTTAGCAGGTACATAAAACACCTTTCATAGAAGTCTTCCATTCTTGATAATTGCAAAGACAAACTTTCATGTTTTGTTCCTCGACTATTGTGAGCTTAGTTTTGTCCCTGAACAAAAATACAATAAATTTATATTAGAAACTTATTTTTGTTAAATACTACTATTACTAGGACCTAACTGCTTAATATTTAGTTTACAGTTAGTTATCTCTAATGCTTACTCAAATCATGCCTAGGGTTGTAGATCACTCAAACATGGACGACTAAAAGGAAGGGTATAAAGTACTTCCATTATGAATGGCCCAGTAGTCATATTTCCCAAGAAAACATTTTCATTTTACAATTCAGTAGTTTGAAAAATTGAGCTCGGTAGCTTGATTTCTTGAAGTGAACACAACATATATTGTTCAATCAATCTTATGTCCGCTTTCTGCAGGTCTAATTACCATAATAGCAATCGTTGCTGGTTTTGGACTACTATTTTCACTCCTAGGTGTTGCCCAAGTCACAAAAAAACTCAAGAAACGAAGAGCCAAGAAGATCAGACAAAAATTCTTTAAGAAAAACCATGGACTGCTTCTACAACAGTTAATCTCTTCGAACAAAGATATAGCCGAAAAGATGAAGATTTTCAGCTTAGAAGATCTAGAACAAGCAACCAACAAATTTGATCATAATCGGATCCTTGGTGGCGGTGGGCATGGCACGGTGTATAAAGCCATCTTATCTGATCAACGTGTCGTGGCCATCAAGAAGGCCAAAATTGTTGTGCAGAGGGAAATCGACCAGTTCATAAATGAGGTTGCCATACTTTCACAGATAAACCACAGGAATGTGGTGAAACTTTTTGGTTGCTGTCTCGAGACAAAAGTTCCTCTACTAGTTTACGAGTTCATATTGAATGGAACTCTCTCTTGTCATCTCCATGGCAAAAGTGAGAATCATTTGTCATGGAAAACTCGATTGAGGATTGCTTTGGAAACTGCAAGGGCTATTGCATCTCTACACTCTGCAGCTTCCATATCAGTATACCATAGAGATATCAAATGTGCCAATATTCTACTTACTGATACTTTAATAGCAAAAGTATCAGATTTTGGTGCTTCGAGGTCAATTGCAATAGACGAGACAGGAATACTTACAGTTGTCCAAGGAACCTATGGTTACCTTGATCCTGAATACTACTACACGAGTCGATTGACGGAGAAGAGTGATGTTTACAGTTTTGGTGTCATCCTAGCAGAGCTATTGACAAGTGTCACGCCAGTTTTTTCTTCTCATTCATCAGAAGGAACAAGCCTAGCATCGCACTTTGTATCACTAATGAGCGGCAATCGCTTGTCAGTTATTCTAGATACACAAATTATTCATGAAGGAGGAGTTGAAGATGCTGAGGTGGTTGCAAGACTTGCACAAGCATGCTTAAGCTTAAAAGGGGAAGAAAGACCTACAATGAGGCAAGTGGAGACAACACTTGAAGATGTGCATAACTCAAAGGTCAAGCTCAGTTCTCAGATAACAAGAGTGAATCAGAGTGCTATGAAAGATCAGCCATGGATGGGGAACAAAGGCGGTGAAGGAACTAGGTTATACAGCTTGGAAAAGGAGATTATCCAATCATCCGAAATTCCTAGATGAGTTTACTTGCATGGTAAAATGAGTCAGGTAGTATTGTTAGTTTGGGTGCCATGGTACATGCCACATGTAAATTTCTTAATCAACAGCCGAATGTAAATTATGAACGGTTGATTGTAATCATATGTGTATTTCCTATGCTAGAGTCATGCAGGACCAAATATGCAAAAGTAAATAAAATGAACCAAGTTACAGTTTTCTATTAAACATGCAGTTTGCACACTTAATTCTGAAAGTTTGTGAGTACGTTGATGGGTCCATGAATGTACATATTGTAACCCCCCCAATACACACACATTCAAGAGCCGAATTTGCATCACATAGGTTTTGAGAGCACTGGGCTAACTTGTGAAATTTTACATTGCAAGTACTTTCAGTGACAAGAAGGCAATGCAAATTTAGTGTTGAAATAAGTTGCTACACCACTCTAAGTTGTTACTTGCTCCTCATCGAGCATCGGTCCATTAACCTTTTTGAGTTCGTTGTTTTTGTTGTGCCGAGGAAGCTCAGGTTGATTGACTAGTCCAAGCCTCAAGACCGGGAGCAAAATTTATTTTGCAATATAACTAATTGACAGCTCGTGAACTAGAAATATTAGCTTAGCTAAAATTCTACGAGGTCGACACCAAAAGGATACATGCATGGTCGACACTAGAAGTGTTTGCGGCTAGAATTTCATGAGGTTGATGTCAGCATGATGCGAGGCAACACCACCATTCCACATGTATTCATCCACTCACGTCCATTGCCAAGACTCCACTACGCCACGCCTTGAGACCCGCCGTCGGTCATAAAAGCTGCCATTCCATGAGGCCTGGTCGAGCTGCATCGAGGAACTCTCTTCTTTCCCTCTCGCCCGGCCCGGCGGTCATCAAAATTGACATTGCCTGTACACTGAACCTTCAGCGAGGCCTTCCACCGAACCCGGATGGCACGGTGTGGCCACTGACCTGACCAACGGTAGCCAAAGCTGGGCACGAGTTTGAGTTTCCACATAAAACAGAAGAGATTATGCCATACGCATTTCCCCTTCCTTTCTAAGGCATAGACTTTTCCTTACCAAAGAGACACGTTTGAGCTGAGGTTGAACAAAATACTGTAGGACAAGGACGGTTCTAACTCGGCTAGCACTAGACAGGTAAAACATGCCCATATTGAGTACCAGTCTATATGACTATCCGTGCACTACTGTACCTGGTCGGTGTTGAAGTCAACTGAGAAGACCAAAGTCTTTCTACTTAAGACAGTACCAAAGGCAACTAGTCAGAGTGACTAGTCTAGCTAGTGCCCTACTAGCTCGGAGTGGACGTTGAAGTCAAGCAAGAGAAGACCCAACATTTATTTCTTCTACATAAGAGGAGTTCGATTAGCAGCACGAGTATCACCAAGCGTACGTCTAGCTATAATTCCCAACAGCATGCTCAAGTTGCAGGAGGAGAAGATGATCCTTCTCCTTCCCTCCATTCCTTCCCCACAAGCAAAGTTCCTCGTGCCAATACTAGTTGTACTGATGGCAGTTCAGCTCCTCGTGGCAACCGTAGCCGCCTTGCCGGGCTGCCCGATGGCCTGCGGCAACGTCATCGTCCCCTACCCTTTTGGCTTCCGACTATGTTGCTTCCAAAGGAACTTCAACCTCACCTGCGACGAGACACACCACCCTCCGAAGCTGTTTCTCGGCGACGGCGTGGAAGTGGACACCATATCCCTCTCGGAAGGCACCGTGCGTGTCCAGAGAAGGATTTTGAGGTCTTACGAAAACATGACGCGGCCGCAATCTCTCGGCTTTGGCGCCGCATGGCCCGACGCCGCCTGGCCCGGTCAGAATACCGGAGTGCGGCTGGCGGTGTCAACTGAGCACAACGTCTTCGTGGTCATCTGGTGCAGCCTCGTCGCCTACCTCATCGCCCAACAAACAGTTACGAGCAATGGAGACGGGGCTAATGTTGGCGCATGCGCTGCGCTGTGTAACTTCGGGATTCCGGATCCAGGCCACACCTCGTGCTCGGGCATCGGCTGCTGCCGGACGACCATCTCGCAGAGTCTGGCTGCGTACGGTGTCCAGTTCAATCGGTTGGATGGCACTCCGTTCGGGGCTGCTCATCCGTTCGGGGCTGCGTTCATGGTCGATCGTGGGTGGTTCACCGGGACCAACATCGCAACCATACAGAATGCCACATATCAGGATTTGGGTAGCTATGCCAACGTCACCAGCGTACCCACGGTGCTGGAATGGTGGCTGGATGTGGAAGCCGATCGTGACCTGCTCGTGAGGGATCTCGGTTCCGAGTCTGGTTGGAGATGCATAAGCTTGAACAACGTCGCTCTCAACGTTAGCAACCATTACGGTGCAGTAAGTTGCAACTGCTCGAATGGATACGAAGGCAACTCTCACATCGTTAATGGATGCCAAGGTACCACCCCTACCACTATAAGTACTACTCCCTCTGTGTCAAATCTAAGACAACTAATTTGAGAACGGAGGTAATACTTCCGACACCGGCCCCTTTATTTTTGAGAGAGCTTCTTCTATTAGGAGTAGTTACTTTTTATACTGTAGCATATGTGAATGTGATATTGGGCTTTTAGAGCATCTCTAGCCGATCCCCTAAAACAATAGAGGAGTAAACGGTCGAGTAAAGTTTAGTGGAGTATTTTTACTCCATTATATTAAGTTTTGGGTTTTCAGAGAAGAATTATGTCTGCTAAATAGGCACCTTTTTCCTTGCACCATCAGAAAAGATTTATTTCTGACAACAGCTCGCTACTGTCGGAATGAGCACAAAATGATAGTTCATGAAGAAATTCGTTCAC
>NW_025225421.1:22051-22545 GCF_018294505.1 Triticum aestivum
AGTTTAAAATCAGTTGTCTTAATACTATGAAAGCATCACCATTCACAAACAAAAGACAACACAAAAGGAAAACTAGTAAACCAGGTGATCACTGATGTGGAAACAATACTTCCAATATGATTGCTCTGATAAATATTCTAAGCGAACCTTTGTCATGGCTTGGCTGAGTTGTTTTCAATTTAAGTTCAAATTTGTGAAATGCAGACATCATGTACTACTATCGATCCTTACTTTCATTATCTGTAGGTTTGATTACCATAATTGCAATTAGTGTGGGTTTTGGCATAGTGTTTTCTCTTCTGGGTATTTCCAAAATCACCAATAAATTTAAGCAAAGAAGAGCCAAGAATTTGAGACAAAAGTTCTTCAAGAAAAATCATGGATTGCTTCTGCAACAGCTAATCTCTTCAAACCAAGATATAGCGGAAAGAATGAGGATTTTGAGTTGGACCAAGCAACCAACAAATTTGACCATAATCGCATCCTTGGTGGCG
>NW_025225421.1:23891-26692 GCF_018294505.1 Triticum aestivum
GAGTTTCAAAACCTTTCAAGAATATATGTTGACAGGTATCTATGAATGTACATTATGTAAATACTTCGCATCCCTACACTGAATTTGCGCCACAGAGATTTGAAGTTTGATGGATATTAGCTATAAACAAACTTCTGAAATGCTTTGTTGTAGGTACTTCCATTGATGAGAACTTGAGATGGCAATGCAAATTTAGCATTGCCTTGGGAAATCCAGAACTTATGGATTTTGATTATGCGAATGAATGAGGCATGGAAGCAATTAGATAAATAACTCGAAGTTCACTAGCTAATCTGTGCCTACCTGCACATCTCTTACCTTGATCATCTATGTTTGTAAACACTATACTGGTATGTTGTTTACTTTACCTTTTGGAAGCAACAAGAAGAGAGAGTTCACACCACCCAACATCTCCCTTGTCAAGTCATTGCCAACCTCTACCTCCATTGTTTCATACCGTGGCCTCTTTTAGATTTTTTTACAAGTATAGCCAATAAAGATCTTAATAATCTGTTAGATTACATGCATAACCTGAACTCCTAGTGTCATTTTTATTTCAGTTATCTATCATATTTTCTTCATGTTCACTCTTGTAGTGGGAATATTTTTTATATGACTAATATTATTCTTTTGATAATCTTTTTAACACAGTACAATCGCAGATGCTTATATACACACACACCACTTCTACGAACACCTTCGAGATACTGAGCTGACACAACATCTTGAGATCAGTCACCACAGGCGCCTCGTAGTCGACGGGAAAGTCCCTTCCCACTGAACCAGTGGTGATTCCACTAGGGGGGCTTCAATAGGCTTAAGCCTACCCTCCAAAAATCATATTTCAGCTAAACATGCAACTTGAGAATTATACTGAGGTGTTTAACATGTAAACTGCAATGAATTTGCTCAGTAGACTTAGAAACTTGGTGTTTTGAGCCTACCCTTCAATTTTGTGCAAGATTCGCCACTGCACTGAATGAACATCACTGAAAAGTCTGAAATAAATCCAAAAAAATGTGGTCACGGCCACATGGGTGCCGTTCCATCACATGTAAACCTAAACATCCGAGTTATGTTCAGGTCTCTTTATCTATTCATAATCTGTTAAACACTTCTCATCGTTGTATACTTCTTTATGTGTAATGATTTAAAGAGAAAACGTGGTTGAACTCGGATGTAGATATAGCCAGTTACTTTGCACATGATCTTTGTGACATCTATCTATTATATATTACAAAAAATACCTGATGTGCAACGAGTCAAGAATAACAACTCGCATGACACTTGTGTGCTTCATAAAGCCGGAATATTTTTTCAGCAAGACGTGATACCGTGGGTTCATAGGATGAGTGTACGTGAGTGTTTGCGTCCATGTTGTCTTTATAAGAAAATAACATGGAAAATGTTGTGATGCCAATTTTTGCATTTTGTTTAATTCTATTTAAATTTGGTTGCATTTTCTGAAAAAAATCTAAGATTTCACAGAACTAGCATACATATGTGAGTATATAATAAAAAAATGTAAAAAAATGCAGGACGACGTTTCAACACCTGAGCTTAGGTGCTCCTGCACATGAACACAAAAAAATAGAAAAGAAATGCTAAAGAATATGATTTTTTTACACTCAGTTTTAACAAATTACCTATGAGCTTGCAAGTTTTCGTGGTGATATGATATCAGAGGAGCTCTGGTCAGAAAAAAGAAAACCAGAATTTTAAGAAAGGTTCAAAATTCCGATTTCAGGGCACTGGTTTTGTAATTTCTGCCCCGAGCTCCCTTGATGTCATATGATCATTAAAATTTGCAGGCACATATAAAACTTTTTCATCTTTGAAGTACAAAAAATTCAGACTTTTTTGAATTTTGTTCACCCAGGATCATCTCAGCTGGTGTCCAGCTATGGATTAACAAACGAACTTTGTTTCGCTCGTGCTAATGATTGATCCTTAGTGCCTTGCACGGCTATTTAAGGACATCGACACGCCGGCCTTTCTCACACTCAACATGCATTCCCGCCTCACCTCTGCATTTCTAGCTACGCTACTCGCGGGCATGGCCATCGTTCTTTTTGCCTCGGCCGCCGACGGCGTGGGCACGCAGGACGCCCCCAAACATCTCCACTTCTACATGCACGACGCCTACACTGGCCCCAAACCCACCACTGTTCTAATCGTCAACGGGGCCGGCCAGCCGCTGAAGGGCTCCGGCGGCGGCGCCCGGTTCGGTGACACGGTGGTCATGGACGACCGCCTCACCGAGGGCCCTACGCTGGCCTCGAGAGTCGTCGGGCGTGCCCAGGGATTCTACGTGACAGCGTCCCAGGGCGACCCCGCGATGCTCCTCGCCATGAACGTGCTGCTCGCCGCCGGGCCTTACAACGGGAGCTCGCTGACCGTGATGGGCCGCAACAACATCGCGATGCCGGAGCGGGAGCTGACGGTGGTTGGCGGGACCGGGGTTTTCAGGATGGCCACCGGGTACGTGCTCTGGAAAACTGCGAGCTGGACCGGGAGGAACGCCGTCCTCGAGCTGGATGCCTTCGTCTACGTGAGTCCGGCGGCCGCCGGTGCATGAAGATGAACGAACACATGGTTTGCAGGGGTTTTCTGTTTGTTGGGAATAACATGCTCGTTGCCATCGGCATGTGTGGAGTTTGTGTCCTACTGTACTTGACTTCGCTGTGTTGAACTCAGTCATTGTCACCTTTGCTTTCTTTGAGTCACTGTCTTCGTGTCCTATCCTAACTGAACTTGGCATCGCTGTCTTCATGTTGGACAATGGTCGGAGTAGTTCCCGT
>NW_025225422.1:0-13145 GCF_018294505.1 Triticum aestivum
GAAGAAATAGTGGGCCTTATGCGCCTTAGTGGAGAGAGAGAGGACTGGCCTAGGGCAGGCCGTGCGCCCCTCCCACTCTGGTCCGAATTGGACTAGGAGAGGGGGGGGCCTTTCCTTCTCCCTCTCCTCCTTCCTTTCCCGGAAAGCGGGGAGTCCTACTCCTACTAGGAGGAGGACTCCTCCTCCTGGCGCGCCTACAGGGGCCGGCCGGCCTCCCCCCTACTCCTTTATATACGGCGGCAGGGGGCACCTCTAGACGCACAAGTTGATCTGTTGATCTCTCCCAGCCGTGTGCGGTGCCCCCCTCCACCATAATCCACCTCGATCATATCGTAGCGGTGCTTAGGCGAAGCCCTATGTCGGTAGCATCATCGTCACCGTCATCACGCCGTCGTGCTGACGAAACTCTCCCGTGAAGCTCTGATAGATCGGAGTTCGTGGGACGTCATCGAGCTAAACGTGTGCTCAACTCGGAGGTGCTGTGCGTTCGGTACTTGGATCGGTCGGATCATGAAGACATACGACTACATCAACCACGTTGTGCTAATGCTTCCGCTTTCGATCTACGAAGGTACGTGGACACACTTTCTCCTCTAGTTGCTATGCATCACCATGATCCTGTGTGTGCGTAGAATTTTCTTGAAATTACTACGTTCCCCAACAAGAAAACATACGCGGTTTAGTATAGTAACTATTATGACTGTTATACGGAGCTCAGAAACTCACCGTAGTGCTTATTTTATGGTTTTTATGATTTAGATCGACCAGGAAATTAGTTTCAACTTAGTCTTTGTTTCTTTTTCTAGAATACGCACTAGCGTGCGTATCATACATTAAAGAAGGAGAAAAGGTAAAGAGCCCCATCCACCAATGGTCAAAGTTTACATGTGGTTACAATTGTTAATAGCAACCCTACCACTGCCACACATGGCCGGCCGCAACCTAGCTACTCGCGCCATCCCACCTAGCAAGCACTGACAGGAAAGTTGCCATGTCGTGTCTAAACATCCTAGCCTGAGCCCATGCTTTGCCCTCGTCCTCAATGCTAACAATGACCGTTGTCGTCGATGGAGAGGCGCCATCGAAAACGATCTTGTTTTTATGCTTCCAGAGCTCCCATAGGCACAGAGAGATCATGGTGGTGACATCCCTCTACCGAATCCCGATAGACGAGCACGTTGTGAACCATTCGACGATCGAGTCCTCTTGGCCTGGTGCCCAACCTGGCTTGCCCAGTGCCGCGAGCACGGCGCCCCACACCATTCGGGCAAAAACACAAGTTAGCATGATGTGATTGATCGTCTCCACATCCTGATCACAGAAGGGGCAAGCCGCCTGGTGATGAAGCCCTCGCCGCGCCAACCTGTCCGACGTCCAGCACCGATCCCGGGCTACCAACCAGTTGAAGAAGTGACATTGTAGGGGAGCTTTGGACTTCCACGCAAGAGTAGCGTAGGTTGCCCTCTCGAGGCCTCAGAAATTTGTCGCATAAGCCGATCTGGCAGAGTACTGCCCAGTTTCCTCCCAAGCCCATCTGACTGTCTCTGGCGAGTCTGGCGTTAGCTGAACCACAGCCGTCGCCGACGAAAGAGCTAGGTACTCCTGAAGGGTGGCCTGGTCCACATCCGGCCCAGCTACCATCAGCAAACGCCTGCGCGACAGTCATAGTCCTCCTCGATCTGATGATTCGTACACAATGTAAGTTGAAGTGGATGGCAACTTTGTTTTTCAGTTACAATTATTTAAAACTGATGGCACCCATTAGATTTGCGTCGTGATTCTTACTCGATGAGAGTTGCAACTAATTCTCGATCAATCGAGAACTAGTCGCTTCATTATTTTTTCCCACAAAAAAAAGCCAAACTAGAAAACAAACATAGAGAAAATTCTTATACGACCCATTTGTGGACCAACCAACACGGCAAATCAGATAGGAAACTAGGATGATTGCCCCCAAGACCAAGAGGCCATGATGAAGCTACGATGAGGCTGCCAAATTGAGGGAAGGCCAGCTGAGCTGAGTTACTCCACCAACTGAACGCCATACGACACATCCTCGCACTGCCGGATGTACGGGACCAGCTTGCCGTTGTCGCTGTCTCCCCTGGTCCGGCAGTCATAGTGCGGCGCCTTCATGAAGCAGGGCTCGATGGTGGAGGCGAGACGACACGGCGGATCGGGGACCTTCCCGTCGACGGGGAGCATGAGCACCCAGGGCCTCAGCCCGGCCAGCCCCTGGCTGACGTAGCCGAACGTGGATTGGGCGGACGTGACGACCACGTCCGAAAAGCTGAGCAACACTATCTCAGCCAACGCCTTCTGGTTGTGCTGCCGCTTCTCCGAGTGCTGCGTGCCCAGGTGCGTCGGCTGGAACACGCTCACAGTCACAGCCGCCGCGCCGTGCTCGTAGTACAGGCTGCTCAGCTTGTCGTAGTAGTCCCCGTTGAGCGACACGATGAGCACGGCCTTGCGTTTCTTCTGCTCCTGCTCCTGCTCCTGGTGGTGGTCAGAGGCAGAGCTCGGGAGAGTAGCGTTCTCGACGGCGGGCAGGAGGCTCTCGCGGCTCGCGCACGAGATGATCTGCTTGTAGCGTTCGTCGGCGGAGATGCGCGCATACTTGAACTCGCGCACCTGGACGCCCACCCGCTCCTCCGCCGGGGCGAGGTACGAGCTGTAGTACCGCGTCGCCATGCCCCACACCGTGTTGCTCGGGTGGAACAGGTACCGCCCGAGGTGGTGGAACACAGTGTCGCGGCGCGGGAACAGCCGGACCAGCTCTTCCTCGTACCGCGGGAGGAAGAAGAGGCCCGGCACGAAGTAGTTGTCGGAGCGGAGCACGAGCCATCGCACGCCACGCAGCGTCTCCTGTCCGTCGTCGCAGAAGAAGCGCCGATCGTCCGGCTTGTAATCTGTCTGTAGGTGCACGTACAGCCACGGCGCCGGCGGGTCCCTGCCACGGCCCACCGCGTTGCCGAGGCTCTCCCGGGTGCGGACGTTGAGCCCCTTGATGCCCTGGATGGCAAAGCCTTCCTCCGGGAGCACCCAGGTGGTGTTAGAGCCCGGGAACGGCTCGCAGAACATGTCGTTGAGGTCATCGGCGGGGTGGTGGACAAGGAGGACACGGTCAGTGAGCAGCGCGTAGAGGAAAGCGGAGGCGGTGGAGAGGATGCGGTTGCCGAGCCCCTCTACGGGGGTCCAGATGATGTAGCTGCACTCGGTGTCGGAGCTGCTGGTACTGTTCGATGACGCATGCCCATCCATGGCCTCGCGCAGGCGGGCGACGGCGCGCGAGTAGGCCGGTGTGCCAGGCCCGCAGAGCTGGTGGAGGGACTCGTAGCGTCGGAGGCGCGAGACGAGGTGCGATGACAGGTTGTGGAGCGACGGCTGGCGGTAGAGCGAGGCGCGGTAGCGGCTGAGGCAGGAGCGGTCATCGAAGTCCGGCGAGAGGAGGCCGCCGAGGAGCGGATCCGCCGTCGCGGAGGGGCCGGCACGGCCTAGGCCTTGTTGGTACACTACATATAGTTCAACCATGTTGATTATTTCACTTGGTATTCCCTCCGTTTTAAAATATAATGCATTCTCGGTTTCAGCGTTTCAACTTTGATCATAATTTAACCAACAAGACCGACTATGGCGGGAGCAAAAGTTATACCCGCCACAGTCGGTCTCCTTAGTTAAATTTATAGTTAAAGTTAAACCTCAAGAAGTGCGGGCGCACTATATTTTGAAAAAAAAAGAAGTATATATACTGATAATTTCTCCGTAGAGTCTAGTGCAAGATGGAGCTGTACGTACCAGCTTTTAAGAGTGGACGGCATCCGGGCGAGACCCGCGTGGCCATGAAGAGCACGACAACCAGGCTCACCGCGACCACTACTAGCACAATCGGGCGAACGGCGCCGGACGAGTGCCGCTGAGTGGATGGCTTGCCGCCCTCCATCTTGAGTTCATTTCACTACTAGGCTAGGCAGCCAAGCGCTAGCTATATATGCATGAACAAGCGTGATATATCTTTGCATATCCGCATGCATTTCTCTTCTTTTTGGCCCTCCTTGTTCCACGTCCTGCTTACATACAGTACACTACATATATACTACTCCACTAGGAAGGAGTAGCCACGAAGAAAAGCACATGCGTTGACCTCGACTTGTGTGTGCCCTCATGGTCATGGACGGGATGAGTAACGCGGGGTTAAAGTGGCAAGCAGTATGATCCTACTACAAGTTAGAGCGAGCTGACCAAATCAAGCACCACCACCAATTCCGCGCTGGATCGGCGACCTTACGCGCTCAATATAATGCACATCGATCCGACGGCGGTCGCAACATGCATGTGCCGCTGGGCTGATAGAGCTATACACGACTGGCAGCGTGCAAACGACGGTTGTGCAAATGCTGCGTATTTTCAGGTCAACCAGGAAAATTTGTGCATAGATTTATCAAGGTAATCGAAAAGAAACAGTCTAGCAAAATCGTGTGTTGCAATGTTAGAATTGAGCACACAAAAAAAACATGGCCAATGTGTTAGATGAGAGCACAGAACCATGAGTACCATTACAATTCCATGCTCTTCTTACTCTCAATTCGAAATGAAAGTGAATGATGAGATTTAGGCAACTGCTAGCCCGTACACTGCATATTAATTTTTATGTAAGAATATGGTACATGTAGTCTCAAGCAGAATTAACAGTAGCTTCGTACTACATTTTACAAAACCTGGAGTGGTACACCATTAATTTGGTATATTATTTTACACAGAACTTGGAGAACTGCCATTTTCCAACCTTCAAAACTGGATTGCACCCCATGTGCAGCCAAGACTTGTGGTTCCACATTTGCACAAAACACTAATCATGTCATAGAGGCAAAATCTTGTCAGCCATCTGACTGACAGAGTGTCGTTGGCCTTGAAATTTCCCATTTCCAAGCATGAAATTATTGGATTAATTACTAACAAAGGAGTTGGAAGAAACTGTCGAAGGTATCACCTGCAGATACAGGCCAGATGCTAAACAGTGAGAAGTAGCTGGTGCAACTGCTGATTTAGAGTCAGACCGCCTAACATTCATAAAGAACTTTAAACATTCTTAGGATTTTCCCTGTAGAAACATATCGGTATGCATAAAGACATGAGGTGGAGCAAAAGTTGAGCTGCTAAGACAGGCTTAACGAGACGAAGTAACTCATAGGAAAAATGGTAATATAGAACTTGTTGGATCTTGGCCAGTGGTAAACGTCCGTTTATGTTGTTTGTGATAGGCCTTAGATCGGAGTAGGCTAGTAGATCCGGTGAACCTACCTTCTTTAGGTGCGGATGAGCTCAATCTAGCGCCGGCCATGGTGGTGTGGTGACGGCGGCGATGTGGACAGAGATGGCGGCGGTGGTGTGCTTCCCATGAGCGCCGCGCTAACCCTAGATCGGAAGGGAGTGTCGGTGGGGATTGTGGCAGCGATTAACCTCGTAAGTCATGCCCCGGCCCCCACCTCTATTTATATAGCGCGGGTCACAGGGGCCCACCAACCATGGTTTGGTTGGGCGCCCCCGATCAGGGCGCGAGTCAAGGGCCCGTTCGACCCGTTGGGTTTGAACGGGATAGAGATCAACCTAACATTCTCCCCCTTGATCTCAACTTTACTTTTAAATTTATACTTTCTAGTTTATTTGTGTCATCACATATTGGTACATAGAGCATGTTTCATCGTCACAGCTTAATTGCCGTTAGAATCATACAGCTACAACATACGTTATGTTCAGAAGCAAATTCTGTTTCTTTTGGGCCTATCCAGAAATCATAAGGCTTTCCCTTAAACCCATGTCGGCTAAGTGTTCCTTGAACACATTGGGTGGTAAGCCTTTCGTCAGCGGATCCGCAAGCATATCCTTTGTCCTTATATGCTCGAGACTTATAGTTTGATCCTGGATTTTATCTTTCACAACATAATACCTTATCTCTATTGTTTTGGCAGCATTACTCGACTTGTTGTTGTGAGCGTAAAATACTGCGTGTTGGTTGTCACAATACATCTTTTGTGGTTTGTGAATAAAATCTACCACTTTCAAGTCGGGTATAAATTTCTTTAGCCATATCGCCTGCCCCGTGGCTTCGAAGCATGGTATGAATTCTGCATACATCATGGACGATGCAACCATCGACTGTTTGGAGCTTTTCCATGAAATAGCTCCCCCAGCGAGAGTGAAGACGTATCCTGACGTGGATTTTCTATCATCTCTGTCCCCCGCAAAATCTGCGTCTGAATACCCTTTTATCTCTAGGGAATCACTTCTCTTGTATATTAGCATGTAGTCCTTCGTGCCTTGCGCATAATGCAATGCTTTCTTTAGCATCTTCCAGTGCTCCATGCCTGGATTCTCTTGATATCTATCGAATACCCCGGTGATAAAAGCTAAGTCAGGGCGAGTGCCCACTTGTGCATACTGTAAGTTGCCAACTGCCGAAGCATATGGTACTGCTTTCATTTGATCGATCTTGTACTGGTTCTTGGGACATTGGAATTTCCCAAAACTATCGCCCTTGACTATAGGAGCAGGTGTGGCTTTACTCGCATGCATATTATACTTTTTAAGAACCTTTTCTAAATATGCTTTCCGCGATAGTCCTAAGACTCCATTGTTTCTATCTCGGTGAATTTCTATGCCCAAAACATATGATGCTTCACCAAGATCTGTTATGTCAAAATTTGAGGATAAGTATTTCTTTGTTTCTTTTAGTAGACTAACATCACTGCTAGCAAGCAGGATATCATCTACATACAAGATTAGGAAAATATATTTCCCATTTTTAAACTTTGTATAAATGCAATTATCCTCAATATTTTCTTTAAATCCAAAACTTTTAATCGTTTGAATAAACTTTAGATACCACTGCCGAGAGGCTTGTCTTAATCCATAAATGGATTTCTTCAGGCTGCATCCCATATTTTCCTTGCCTTCCATGATAAAACCCTTGGGTTGTTTCATGTAGACCTTTTCTTTTAAATCACCATTCAGAAACGCCATCTTAACATCCATTTGATGTAACTCTAAATCAAAAATAGCAACTAAGGCCATTATGATTCTGAAGGAATCCTTACATGAGACGAGAGAAAATGTCTCATTGTAATATATCCCTTCTCTTTGTGTAAATCCTTTTGCCACGAGTCGTGCTTTATACTTTTCTATATTCCCTTTAGAGTCATACTTAATTTTATAGACCCATTTACAGCCTACTATTTTGGCTCCTTTAGGAATTTCCTTTAAGTCCGAAACATCTTTGGAACTCACCGATTTCATCTCGTCTTCCATTGCCTTCATCCACTTCGATGAATGAGAGCTTCTCATGGCTTCTTCATATGAGGTGGGATCTTTTTCCACATGAACCATTTCTGTGTTATAAACTTTAAAGTTAGTAGAAATACCTGACTTTCTTGGTCTTGTAGACCTTCTAAGGGCCTCAGTTTCTGGCACATTCTGTGCCTCAACTTCTGGCACTTCTTCTAAAATTTTCTGTTGCACCTCCCTTTCATGCTCAACAACGGGTTCAGTCGGCTCCTGACGGACAGGTTCTGGGTCTGCTCGCATAGTTGTCATGGGTGGAGTTGCAACTGGTAGTGAGAAAAAATGGCTCCTGAATCATCGGATTAGGTGCATGCACCCTCTTCTCCTCAAGATCAATTTTTCGAGCTACCAAGCTCCCCCTCATCATTTCGTCCTCAAAGAATACTGCATGTCTCATTTCTACAAACTTTGTATATCTGTTTGGGTAGTAGAAACAAAAACCTTTTGATCTGTCTGGATAGCCAATGAAGTGGCAACTTACTGTTTTGGGATCTAACTTTGCAATGTTTGGATTAAACATTTTGGCATCAACAGGGCACCCCCACACCCTGAAGTGATGTAGGGAGGGCACCCTTCCTGTCCATAGCTCGTACGGTGTTTTGGGCACCGACTTGCTTGGTACTCTATTGAGAATGTGAATGGCGGTTTTAAGCGCCTCCATCCATAATCCCAATGGCAAGTTGGAATAACTCATCATGCTGCGCACCATATCCATAAGTGTACGGTTGCACCTTTCAGCTACTCCATTTTGCTGAGGTTCACCCGGCATTGAATACTGGGCAACTATGCCAGTCTCCTGTAAGAACTTTGCAAAAGGTCCAGGGACTTGGCCATATGGAGTGTGCCGACCGTAGTACTCTCCCCCACGGTCGGACCTTACTATTTTTATTCTTTTATCATGCTGATTTTCAACTTCAGCTTTGAATATTTTAAATTTATCCAACGCTTCAGATCTTTCTTTGATTGGATAAATATAACCATAGCGAGAGTAATCATCTCTGAATGTTATCAACGAGTCATATCTATCCACACTTTTCACCGGAAATGGTCCACAAATATCTTTGTGGATGATTTCTAGTGTGCTTGTGCTATGGATTGCACCTTTTTTGATTTGTTTTATATACTTTCCTTTAATGCAATCTACACATTGTTCTAAGTCTGAGAATTCTAACTGTGGAAGAATTTTACTTTTGACTAATCTTTCTATTCTCCCCTTCGAAATATGGCCCAAGCGACAGTGCCATAATTTCGATGAGTCGAATGTTCTCTTTCTTTTCTTTTGTTCTTTATTCGACACGGAAACATGTTCATTCACATTGCATACAGAATGCACTTTTTCATGAAGTGATAACAAATAAAGCTCATCATGTAGTAAAGCATTACCCACATAAGCATTATTATACCATATGGCACACTTGCCATGTCCAAAATAACACTCATAATTTTCTTTGTCCAAACATGAAACGCTAGTTAAGTTTCTATTACATGAAGGAACATAAATAACATCTCTAAGTAGAAGCTTGAATCCATCAGCTAACTCCAAGGAGATGTCGCCGACAGCTTCAACTTCCGCTTCCATTGGCTACTTCAATGCCTCCTTCTCTTCTTAGCATAGTCCGGGTCGAATGGAATCCCTGTAAACAATTTGCAACACGAACAGTTGCCCCTGAGTCAATCCACCAAGTAGATTTCGAAAACTATGTGTAGAAGGATTCATTAACTAAGGAAACAATGTTGTTACCTTGCTTTGCCATTAAGGACTTCAGCCAAACAGGGCAGTCTTTCTTGTAATGCCCGGTCTGCTTACAGTGGAGACAAGTGTCTTTGTCCACTAGGAAAGACTGTTGCTGACGCTGATGCTGATAGGGAGCTTTTCCTTGTGGCTTTGAAGCAGAACTTTTGTTGTTTTGATTGTAGTTCTTTTTCTTATGATCCTTCACATAGTTGAGTATACCACCATGTGAGGCTTTTAGTCTGTCCTCTTCTTGGACACACATTGTAATTGTCTTTTCAATGTCCCATGTTCCAGGTGACATATTGTAGTTCACAACAAAAGTTTCAAACTCCTTTGGCAGTGAAGCCATGACCAGGTGGACCAGGAGCTTTGGTTTGATCTCCAGATCCTCATCCATGGGCTTTAACTTTGCTGCCATATTGCTCATCCTGAGGATGTGCTCTCTTATTCCACCACCTGTGTACTGTTCTGTCACCAGTTGTTTTAACACCTGGGTGGCATATATCTTTGAAGAGCCAGTGAACTGGCTCTTTATCTTTGTGAGCAACTCCCCTGCGAAAGTGCACTATACAATGGAGCCCACAATGGTGCTCTCAATTGTATTCTTTATAAAGGCCATGCACTTTTAGTTTGCATTGACCCACTTTTGGTTGTCTATGATGTAGGACATCTCCAAAGGAGCATAATCTCCCCTCTTTTTAGCCCATGCAGCATCATCATCAGTGGTCTCTCTTACTGGCTCTGTAGGTCTGACCGGCTGTGGTTCATCCAGAACCCAGTCCAGATCAGCACAGACAAATGCCAGTTCAACTTTCTTCCACCACTCAGTGTGATTGTCACCTCTGAGTGTCAGATCTTCTTTTAGGCAACTCATCAAGTGAAAGCCTCCCAAAATCACAATTTAAGTGACATCAATATAACAGTCATATGCATTAATCTAACGTTGGCCAAATTAAACATATAATTGTCTATGCAATTAAATCTATATTACCGTTGGGCAAAAATTAGAAATAAATGCACCTTTAAATTTCAATAATAAAACATGATCATGTTATTAATAACGTTGGTCATAAACATAGCATAATCATATTCATTCTAATAATCACTTTAACATGCTGTTAAAAACATAATACTATATAAACTTTTATTTTCTATGTGAAAGAGCATTAATTATTTACGCAGCGGAAAAACATGAATAAAAATTCATGAACCTTTTATTATTTACAAAAACTTTTCTTTGACCGAATAAAAAATCATGAACTTTCTTATTCTCTTTATAAAAATTCATGAACATTTCTTTTCGGAAAATTTTCTATTTTCATATTCGGAAACTTTTCTATTTTCTAAACAAACTTTTCGTTGGAAAAATTTGCATAGAAACTATATATAAGATTTGCCCAAAAGCTGGACAAAGTTCATCAAAACTCTGCTGTGAAAAAATAGCAGAGAAACCCTACAGCCTGCTACTGCGCGGCGGTGGCCCGAGCGACGTGGCCGACGGCCTGCGCGCTGTGGCAGCCGGCCTCAGCCCAGCGTGTGGGCTGCGCCTGCTGCGGCGGCCTTGGCTCCTTTTAAGCACAGTGGCCCAGTGGCTGGATAGGGTTTGCGGCCTGGCCGTCGGATTTCATCCGACGGTCCAGCGCCTAGATCGGCCGAACAAAACGCCCAATCCAGCTCCCCTCGATCGAACCCTAGCCATTCTTTCCTCCCACGCGCCGCTCATCCTGTCGTCGGGCCATCACGCCCGGTCGCCGGAGATGGCCACCATGCCGTGGTACCAGGACGGCCGCCGGCCACCGGAGACGGGGCTGATAGCCACCGCTCCCGCGAGCTTTTCTCCCTCCCCCCTTTTTCTCTTTGCGTAATCATCTGGCAGAGAGAGAGAGAGAGAGAGAGAGAGAGAGATCCGGCGGGCTTCCTATGCGGCGCCGTGACCATCCCCCTCGCCGGCTGCGCGTCCACCTTGCGGTGAGCGCGCCGCTGTCGAGCGGTTTGTTCGTGATGCCCTTTGCCCTGTTGGGAGGCTGTGTTCTTCTTCCCCGCACCTCGGCTTGCTGATGCGTGTGGGGATCGAGAGGAAACGCGCGGCCGAAGTGGCGGCGCACTTTGCCGGCGAGACCCGAGGCCCTCTGCTGGTGAACTTTCCTTTGCCCTCTGATTAGGGTTCTTGGGGAGGGGATCTCTTTTTTCTTTTCCTTTTTTTTCTTCTTCTTTGTACCGAAATCAACTAGCCCGATCTAGCTCTAAAACCATTGATAGGCCTTAGATCGGAGTAGGCTAGTAGATCCGATGAACCTACCTTCTTTAGGTGCGGATGAGCTCGATCCAGCGCCGGCCATGGTGGTGTAGTGATGGCGGCGATGTGGACAGAGATGGCGGCGGTGGTGTGCTTCCCGTGAGCGCCGCGCTAACCCTAGATCGGAAGGGAGTGTCGGTGGGGATTGTGGCAGCGATTAACCTCGTAAGTCGTGCCCCGGCCCCCACCTCTATTTATATAGCGTGGGTCACAGGGGTCCACCAACCATGGTTTGGTTGGGCGCCCCCAATCAGGGCGCGAGTCAAGGGTCCGTTCGACCCGTTGGGTTCGAACGGGATAGAGATCAACCAAACAGTTTGAACCCAGGTTGGTCAGAACTAATAATGCATTTGTTCTCTTTTGTATTAACTTATTCGGTGGGCAACTACCGCTAGAGCTTGTACACTATCTTATATTTAGTAAAGAAACTGCATATATTTAAGAGTAATAGACTTACTAAAGTAGACAGCACAATCTCCTAAAGATCTTTGTTTATATCTATCTCATTATGGAACTGGGGCAATGGTGTTGCCAGAGAAGCCAAAGTACGAAAATTCAGCAAACAACATAAAAAAGGGCAAATATATATAAATACAGTATAAAGAAAACATACCCTTTTTCACAGAATCACGATGCTTTTCGATGTTTCGTGTACTAGTGCAACAAATCTGTCAACTGGAAGGCAATAAGGGAAAACAAAAATAGTCCTAATTTGACAACATGCCAACTATCTAGGCAAACAATGGCATAACATCATGAATGATGCCTTATCCAAACCATAAGGCACCAATGCGATATTAGTTATTGGTGGCGACCACCTACATTGAGTAAGACACATGTTAAGAGACTTCTTGGTAATTAAAATAAAAGTAGTAAGTTGCCATCTAGCATGTGTTCTACTTCTGATAGCTGCACATGCAAACTAACCTGGTTAGGTCTGGCTATAATAAACAGAGTGTATCAATCTCATACCGATTTTCATTTTCTTTAGTATGATTTTGTATTTCCTAACAAAACAAATAACTTTAGGAAGATTACATGATGGGTAATAAAACAGCTTCGCCAATGCATATCCAGGCGTCTATATGGACTCTATGAAAATCCGCCCCAGCTGTCTGTTTGCACTTTCGCCGGTCTACCCTGAAAGATGAGACGGCCATGAATCATGACCTATTTAGTTACGGGTCCGTCTAAACACGAAAGATGACCAGTAAGTCCATGAACCAGTTTTATGACTTACTTGTGCAGATCTCGAACCAATTTTATGACTTACTTGTGCAGATCTCGCTCTGTCTTTCTGCTGATTTCAACAATAGATTCCTGCAATACATCAAACTGATGACAGACCCTCTCCGGATTGTAGTATTCGACGATGTGGAAGTTAATAAGAGGATACGGGCATAGCTAATGCTTGTCATCGGATACACAGTCCGGGTTAAGGTGAGCAGTAAACGATGGCTGGCAGAATATCGAGTACGGTTGCCACATTACCTGAAAACGTTCTGATGTGAGGTATCTAAGCATCATACAACAAACAGCATCGCTCAAGCGATGCAGGAAATCTTACCTTATCGTGCATGAGCATGTCGAACATGCCCGAGTAGTGCATGTATAGATCATGTTGGTTACATGGCGCCTCTTCAAATATGATGGCGTATGTGCTATGGCGATCAGGATCAACCATTGGTGGTAGTGTAATTGGTACACAAGGCCAGTTCGGGATGTTCAGCCTGCCAACCGGAAGATGGAACCATGACCATAGCAGGAGTAGCACCACGC
>NW_025225423.1:0-7278 GCF_018294505.1 Triticum aestivum
CGCGCGCGCGCACACACACACTCGACACGCCCACCATGGCTTATGTCCTCACAAAAAGGATACTTAGTATCTCCAAGCAACAAGTGCTCGTGGACTTAAACTTGGAAAATTAGACTCATCGTTGGTAAGTGGTTTTTCAGATGCAGGTTAAGCACGTTATCCTCGCGAGAGAAGGTCAACAGAAGGCTTTGCCCTTTTTTTAGTAATAATCTAATATAAACCGCTTGCACTTCACATGCAATCGTAACGTCCAATCACAGCCCCTATGATTCACATGCAGTGGTCGAGGCTTTAAAAAGTACCACATGCATTACCGCTAATTACAGCAACTTCAATATGGTGACCCATTTCTTCTTTTGTCGCCGTCCGTTTAAGTCGGCGCGAACAAAAAAGGCGGCCTAACGTGCCGACCCATACATAAATTGCCTGACGTGGAACGGACGCCTCGCGCGTCTTTTGGCTATCCGCCGCGTCCTCACCTGGTGGTCGTCCGACTTCGACGGTCAACATTACTTATGACGACCTCCCACCTTAGGCCCACGCGTCAGCGACGGCGGTCGTCCTTTGTTAAGCCGGGTGTGCGGCGGTGCCGTCCTCATCCACTGCCACTCGCCCCGTCCCAATCTAGCCACCCCTGCCCCCACACCAGCGACAACCCTAGCCACTGCCAGCATGGGCTTCTTTTCCGGCATCGGCATCAGCGGCAAGGGCAAGCCCCCCCGCCTGCCATTCCCCCTCCCTCCCCGCCCTTTCCGCGCCGCCGTGCGCTCCCCGGCAGAGGCAACACATCAATGTGCCGGTGCCCCAGGCCGAGTGGCAATGGCGGCACCGTGTGCCTCTGTCGTACCTCGACGTCACGCTGCCGCATGACTGGCATTTGGATCCGGAGAGGATCCCAGTGCCGACGGCGCCGCGGACGGCCAGGGCCCATGTGGAGAAGGTGCGGCGCCGGCGGGTGTTGCTGACGCCAGAGCAGCGCGCCTTACCGCAATACGCCGTCGACTCGCCCTACTGGGCTCGATGGTTCTCCTTCGAGCACGAGGAGGCAAGGCGACGCGGCGTCCACAACGTCGACCGCAACCTGCCGCCGCCCCCGCTTGTCGTCCGCGACGAGGACCAGGAGGCCGAGGCCGCCTACCAGGCGGCCATTAAGGAGAGCAAGGAGGAAGAGCGGCGGAGGGAGACGGATGAGGCGGCTTTCCAGGCTCCCATGGCGGAGCCCGTGGCCCTCTCCGCGGTGGGCAACTGCATCGTGCCGCCGGTGACCCCGCCGTCCTCGCCCAAAGCCGAGCCGAAGGAGCCGTCCCCCCTCGAGTGCTACTCCTGGACCGGAATAGTGCGCGAGTGGGTTAGCACTCCGCCAATCTGGCTCGGGGAGACGGAGAAGCAGGAGGCGGCCTACCTCGATCACTGGCGCCGTGTTCAACTGGCCGAGGAGCGCCGGGAGGGCGAGCGCCTACAGATGCTCGAGCGCGAGGCCGAAGAGGAGGCGTGCCAGGCCCAGGCAGCGGCGGCGCAGCCCGACATCGCCGCCCTCTGGAACACGACGCTCCCCTGGGCCGGCCCTGCGCCGACGCTCATCGACCTCACCGGCCCTGACGCAGACGCCGACGAGGATGCCTAAGGCTGCGCGTCATCTAGTTTTTAGTTGTTTTAAGTTAATTAATGTAATGTGGACTTTCGCCTGCCTTCATGGCCGACTTTTCTGTTTAATTAAATGCATGTTAAATTTTTTTAGCGCGCCAACAAAATGGGTCGGACCAACATTGGGCGCTCACTCCGACCCAAACACGACGCCGGACATTTGTGTTCGTCGGGCCGACCCAAACGGACAAAAAACGAATAAAAGTGTCTTTTGTTTGACTACTCTTCAAAGAATCTATAGACATCAAGTCTATTTGTCTTTACATAGGCTGGTGTCGGCCTCCTGGCCAGCTGCAGCTAGACAATAGAACCGTGACCGACCAATCCACAAGATGGCAAGGAGCCACTTGCTGGCGAGGACGCCTATCGACCACCAAGGCCTGTTGACTACAGTATAGACGAACAACGTCCGGACGACACATTCGCTGCAAATATGACGCAATGATCTCTATTGGTGTGTTGCATGTGATGATAAGACCATCTCGCACTATCGCACAACGCCAACAGTATCCCTTTCGTAGTTGCTGGTCTTGGACAGGACATGCTGAAATTCTACTTGGCCACCGTCAGCCATGCATGATATCCCATACCCCCGAGCCGTTAATAATTAGGCTCTGGACCACGATATTACTGGAGATGAAACACGTACGAAATGGCACAAAGGAACGCCTCCTGTCCTGGCTGCTCAAATGCCCTACCTGCGCTCACCGTCCTTGCCGCCAGCGTGCTCCTCGTGCTACATTTCGCCGTTATCCCACAGATCGAGGCCTACGTCCAGGACGCCCGTCCCCCCAGCTAGCTTCGCCCCCACTAACACACAGCGCGAGTCAGTTGCGACCACAATATCGACTCTGTTTGTATACTCTAACTCAGTCAGAGGTTAGAGTTAGATTCTAATCCTGAACCAAGCCTAAACTAACTCTAACCAAAGAGCTGTTTTAATGGTAGAGTTAGATTAACAATAAATATTTTTTCTTAATCATTTGACTACTTTAGACCATGTTTGGATGTAAGGGGTAACTACTTTTTCTACTAATTTTTCTAGTGGGCCCAGGAGAACTAACTTAAATAAGCTCCTCTAGTGTGGGCTAATTTTTTGGGGTGGGTTAGATCCAACTAACCTAAACCAACCCATCATGTTTGAATACTTTTGGGTTATTTGAGCCCTAACTAACTAAAACCAACTCTAACTTAGGGATCCAAACAGGGCCATCGTCTTTTTTCTACAACGTGTCCATCTCGATCACCCTCACAGTTCGTAACCCCAACCGAGCCATGGCCATCCTTGCCGCCGAGGGCGGCCCTGGCCCATGGCGCTGAGTGCGACGGCCTGGGGCCCAGCCCGACCAGGGGCCCATACCCCGTGCATATGTATTGCTAGAAAAAAAATAGTACTCCATAGTACTTAAAGAAACAGGCCCAGCCCATGAAGGGAGACAAGTCACGCACGAACGCATTCCTTTCCTTGGTTCTCTACCAGAAACACGTCGTCAATCTAGTCTCTTCATCTTCTTCCCCAATTGACTGTCCCAGTTTCTAAGAGGTGACTCCAATTCCCAAAGCTAATCAATGAATTTGTATTACTCTTCGATGGATTCTTGGGTATCTTTTATCCGATAAACTACCCCAAAGCCCCCATGTGGACGGGGGCCAGAAGCAGCCACTAGCTCCCTGCCGGCTTACACTAACAAGAAGAATGTCTAGAGATGGCGCACATAAAGCTGGATGTTGGTGCTCGATAGGATCAGGATGATGCCCATCACGATCATGCCATTGCTTCGCCTAAGGAAGAAGTTGAAGGATGCCTACAAGGAATGTGATGATCTGCTTGAAAAGGCGAGGGATCATCAACAAGTGGTACCCTCTTTGCGTTGGAAGATTATGCATGCTGTGCTGCCCTCTTTCATTGTCCCAAATCAGGATGTGCTGAACAGCTCTGTTGTTGGAAGGTTTGAGCGGTTTGCCTCGGAATCAGAAAAGTTTGTGAGGGTCGTGGAGTCTGGATCTTCACTTTCTCACTACAGGTTTCTCAGTTCTCCCATCAGACATCTTCTTCAAGGCAAGGGCCTCTCCTATGACATGGTGCAAGGAAGCAAAGCTTCCTCACTTGGTATACGCACGGATTTTGTGGACGAGCACGGCAGAGTCGCATGGCTAGAATTTCAATACAAAGACAGCAAGGCGCCACTCAAAAATTGTGACCTAACTGTGATTCTAAGACTATATGAAAGCACAAACATTGTCGGAATTCCCGCAAAATGTTTGCGGTCACTTGGACCTCAATTCAAGTCTCTGGTTGAAGATGCAACCGGGGAGCTCACCCAATTACCTACACAAGACGTTTCATATTTCGATTCAGTGTGGTTGGAACTAGGAAGGCATGCTTAAAAGGACTACATATACTAGTACAGACCCATTAGCTTGTTGAGCCTATTAGCTACATGGTCTTTTTATGCAGCTACTGTTAACCACTTGTTTATCCTTGCCACGTGGCTTGTAACCATGAATGTGCTTGATATTATCTGCCTATGTTCTGTAAGCCTGGTGGCAGTGGATCATTCTTTTTTTTAAGGAGGCACTCCTATTTTCTTTGTTAATACAGTTGTGCATGGCTTGCGATTATTCTTAAGTGCATGGCATTAGCAGGTGTTGTTGTTGTGTTGTGTGAAGTATTTGTGTTTGTTTTAATCACCGGTCTGAAATATCTAGGTATCATCGTCAAAATCTATTTACTCCACACACTCTGCCAGCTCTGCTCTGCCCTTCACGGTGTACATTGCATAAGTTCAGACCGAATCATACAACTATTGTACCCACTTCCCATTTCCGGTGGTTTGCTTTGCTCTATCATACATCCCATTGGATTCAGCAAGATACGCTAGAATTAGGCGAAGCTGACGAGAGCCCCAGCCGGCGGGGGCCTCGTCTCGGAGCGCCTCATTGAGCTCTTGAGCCACGACGATGAGGAAACGGTCGGCGCCATGCCGCCCAAGCAGCGAGACCGATATCAGGACACCCCCTTGGATGCCGAGCAAGATGCATACCTGGGAGAACCCTGACAGGCCGGCGATAGACAGCAGGGAGAAGGGCCGCCTCCATGCGCAGCTTCGGAGGAGCGCGGCGGGACGTCGGGATCGCCATGGTCCCATCCTCCTACAGAATGCAAATCCATTCAAGCAGAGCAACAAAACAAATCAACTCGTACTGCTGCCTGGCTGGCTGCATGCTCAGAAAATTGGTGCAGCAACGGAATTAAAGATTGCTTGTTCTGTTTGAACAATTACTAGTGAATTTTTTTTTCGGAAAGAAGGATAAGCCCGGCCTCTACAACAATTACTAGTGAATGGATTTAACTTGAGCAGAGCAGCTAGGGCAGACTTGAATTCGATCCTGATGGCATCAATATCATCCATGGCGGATTCATCCTCTGATGCAATTCCCTCCTACACCCGCTCTCGGATGGCGGATCCATGGGAAGAGCGGAGCCCGAAGAAGCAGCAGTACGCGGTATCGGTGCCGAAGTCGGAGAGGCCGTAGTGCGCGTACTCAGCGTTGATGTTGTAAGCCATATCTCGTCCATCACCGTTTTGCCCACGCCGGTGACATCGAAGCTGTACACATAGAGAGGTTGATCTAATCGAGGGAAGAAGGGAAGGGAGGGAGGGAGGGAGCGAGCGAGCTTGACAGAGAGAGGTTGACGGCGAAGGTGAGGCCGTGCAGGGGGGAGCTGCTGCTGGTGGTGGTGGTCGGAGGAAAGCAGCCGGCAGCAGGGGAATTTCTGCATGAAGGTGCCGTGGTCTTCTCCTCTGTCGTCCTCCGTGAGGAATTGCTGAGTAGTGAATCTGATAGTACTTTTATTGAAGAAACTCGTTATATACACTAATTAAGTTTTTAAGTATTGGAGAAAAAGGAAGAGAAAATTCAGATGTTTTTCCCTCATACCTAAATTTCATTAGCTATAAGTTTTTTTTTCAAACACATTGTCATACTCATTTGTACCCTATTGATGAGAGACTTCCCCATTTTCCCCCTCCAAAGTCATTCTCCTGCCGCATTCAGAGTAGTACGACATGCGCCATCAAAATAGGCAGCACGTTGGCACATATATAGCGTGGTGTTGGAGGATTGGCAGGAGGGTGACGCGATGGTGTGGGAGGATGGCTAATGGTGTGTGAAAGCAACGAAAAGTGGCGGAGGGACAACGAGTAGGTGGCAGAATGCTGATTTGGCAGCTTGACAACGGCACGGGAACTGGGGAGGCGCACCCAATTCCATCCAAGTGTCTAGGGAGGGTTTCTCACGGCTACGGTGCGGTTTTACACGAACTAAAGGGATTGTGATAAATGAAATTATTGAAATCATTCTTTTGAAAAAAAATTGAAATCGGTTGCTTGAAATAATTGAAATCAATATTTCAAAATAGTCAAAATAGATTTAGTGAAATTAATGGATTGAATAGTTCAAATTTAATTGTGTTTGTAATGTATCCGAGATTAATCTTATTTTAAAGGTCTTGGCATCAGGAGTTCAAATATATAAAAAGTTTCAAAAAAGAGATTTTGGTATTAAAGATATGAACCTTCTAAATTTTCAAAAGACCAAAAGAAACGACAGAGAAAGAGCAAAAGAAACAAATGCCGACAACGGCGGATCAACAAAAACGAAGAAGCCTCGCAATCGCTGCGCCCACCGGAATCTACCCCTAGGCTCCAAGACTTCGAAGCGCCGGCACCTATCAACACCTCCAAGAAAGATCGCGACAATGACGATGCTGCTGCCAAGGGTTTCCCCCGGTACACGACGAGGCGAGAGGCAGGGTAGCCCCCAACGCCCTCCCGGAAGGTCAGGTGGCACCCTCAGGCGCCACCGCGCCGGTGTCGGCCATGCCGACAGGGGTTTCCCCTGATCCCAACCCGCACCTCGGGCGCTTCGGATCCATCCACCAAACCAACCACCGCCCTGCGCCAACGCGGTCATGAGGCCCCCACGCCGTCTCACAACGGCACCACGAAATGAAGGCAGTGCGGCGAAGGATCGGAGCCGGGACTAGGGCATCAGCACCGTCGGCACGCGGGAGGGCTCCACCTCCACCGTCAGCGACGGTAGCCGTCCGGACGCAATAGCAGGAGCACACCAGGCCAATGGGCCCACAGGCCCGGCCAAGCCCTCGTGGGCCTGTAAAGCTCCCGCCTTCGCGCTGCTGCCGGCATGCCATCGGCGCCGGCGCCCCATATCCGAGCCGCTCCTCCTCCTCACCGCGCCGCAGACAACGAGGCCACGCCGGGGGCCGGCCCGCTAGGACCCAGATGGGGCCTGCCGGGCCCAGATCTGGGCCTGGGCGCGACGTCGGCCACCCAGCACCACCCCGCCGCCCCGCCGCCAAGGAGCAGCGCCGCCACCACGTCTGCCGCCGGCCACCCCGCCGGGTCACCGGACCGCCGCCAAGCCGAGCGACACCGCCGCCCTGCCCCGGGCCGGGAGGACGCGCGCACGGGGAAGGGAGATCCTATCGCCGTCGGCACCTCCCGGGCCGGAGCCGGGGGCGCCCGCCGGCGACGGCAGGGGAGAGGAAGAGTAGAGCGGGGCCGAGTGCAGCGGCGCGGGGGCCGGCCCAGCCGCCTCCCGCTGAGGCGG
>NW_025225424.1:0-13802 GCF_018294505.1 Triticum aestivum
TTACAATAACTAGCTAAGTTATTACAACTACCTCTTTCTTTATTAACTTATTGCCACATAAGTAAATTTATTGAATTAGAGTCGATGTTACTGCTAAAGTTACTCTAACTGTGGCTAGTCCATGGCCACGGGTAGCTTTGCTATCTTCGCCTCCTCTCCATTCGTTGCACTGCTCGAGGATTAGACTTCTTGCTGCTTTCTCCGAGGTGGGCGAGGAGATTGAAGGACTGGATTAATTGATTCATCCCACCCGGAGCGGATCAAGGACGGCAGTTTGAGGACCCCAACTAGTCATCGCAGTGATCGTCCGTCAATGGGGGACTTCGTGGGGCACGCACTGCCGGGCTCGCTGCTGCTGGCGGTGGGCCTGTGGCGGGTGTGGGCGTCCATCGCACGCTTCGCCGCCGACCCGCCGGCGTTCCGCATCCGTGCCTGGAGCCCCTTCTCAGCGGGGCCGCGGCTCCTGGAGCTGTACGTGGTGACCGGGGGCGCCTTCCTGGACATGTGCATGGAGCTCTTCTACTCCAACCCGCTCCGCGTCCTCACCGGCCGCGGGGTCGACCCGGCGCACCTCAACGGCCTCGAGCACGCCGGCATGCTGCTCATGTTCTTCCTCTTCGGCGCGCTCGCCCTCCTCTCCCACACGACGAGGTCAGTTAGTCATCTTGGCACACTATTCGAGGTAGCATAAGGCATAAGCTCTCAGCAATGGAAATGAGTGCAGGTACCTGCCGCTGTCGGACACCGCACTGGGCCTGGTGTTTGCAACCGCTTTCACGTCGGAGTTCCTGCTCTTCTACTTCCACTCCACCACCCACGTTGGCTTGGAGGCCTACTACCACCGCCTCCTCCTCCTCCTCATCGGCCTCTGTATCGCAGCCATTGTCCTCGGTGCGCTCCTGCCAACCAGCTTCGCTGCCGACCTAGGCACCGGCGCCCTCATCGCGGTCCAGGGTATGTGGTTCTTCCAGACTGGGTTCACTCTCTACGGTCCTACGCTCCCCGCTGGTTGTGCCCGCAGCTTCGCCGCCCCTGGCGCCGACGCCCACGTCGAGTGCCCCGACGGCGCCGTGCTGGAGCGTGCCGAGCAGCTGGCAAACTTGCAGCTATTCGGACTCGTGTTCCTTGTGTTTGTGTATGTGCTCGGGTGCTACAGCGTCGCCACGGCGAGGTTTGGGCACCCGGACCTGACAACGACGACGAACGACAAGCACGTCGGGGATATTGAATGCCGCCGCTGAGGAGCGCAAGATTTAGTGGGCAACGCTGCTGAAGTTCTAACTTTTGGATTTGGTGCACGAAACAAAGAGCAAGTATAATAAGATGATATAAGCATGCCATAAGGATTTATAATTTTTTTTTGAGTTAAAAGAGAGAGATGAGTATAGAGAAAAGAAATGGGTCGTTGATTTACAGCCGGCTATAGAACAGACTCCAAAAAAATTTATGAGAATAAAATGTACGCCATATCTTAATAGAGTAGTATTTCCTTATAACTAGCTAATACTATACACGCTGATATTAAATCGGCTTTGTTTATACTTCCTCCGTTTTTAAATATAAGTCTTTTTAGATATTTTAAATAGACTAATAACATACGGATGTATGTAAATATATTTTAAAATGTAGATTCACTCATTTTGCTTTGTATGTGATCATTTATTGAAATCTTTAGAAAAAACTTATACTATACATGCTCGACGTACATGCCAGAAATGAATGGGCGGGCTGTTCAAGAACTACAGGCTGGATCGCAGCATCTGGACAAGTGTATATATTTAATTACTTGACTGGCGACTAAGTAAATTATTTTGGACTCGACTCATTCCACCATTGAACTGGAGAATATTGTGGTTATATTTCCTTTTGATTCTCCTGTCCGGAAGTTCTGTCGCTTGGGTTTGTTCATCTTGCATGTCCAGATCTTAGTTGAGTATATGATCGCAATACCCTCCTGCCGCATGCACCGCTTGCAGGCAACCAAGCTAAGAGCTAAAAACTAGTGACAAAAATCAAGGCCAAACCAGCAGCACAGAGGATTTATCTTACAAGAGGGATAACCACAACACAGTCATCAGCACACGCAGGCGCAAACCCCAAGGTAAAGGCTGAAGTTCTTCCTTTTGGATTTGGTGTACGAAACAAAGTGCAAGTATAATATGGTGATCTAAGTGGGCCATAACGATTTAAATATTTTTTTTGTTGAGTTGAAAGAGAGAGACGAGCATAGAGAAGAGAGGTGGGTTGTAGATTTACAGCCGGCTGTAGAACAGGCTCCAAAAATTGAGAGTAAAATGTACACCATGTCTTAACAGACTAGTACTTCCTTATAGCTAGCTACGATACATGTTATTACATCGGCTTTATTTATATATGACATGACTAGTCGTACCTACTTATTTGGCGACCAGATCGTAATGGTTAGCTGACGTACTGTGGCTAGTTGTCAGCCAACCCAAGTATCCGGGACAAACACATTAATTCATTTTTGGTCTGAGTAAGGTATCATCTCTTCATGAAATGCTCCTTAGCCAGAATGTTGTGAAATATTATAAAATGTGCTTTCAATTTGATTGATATTCCTTATAATGCTGATGCTTTGCTCAACACTTGGATAGATTTGGAGTTGATGATAAACATCTGATCTTTACTAGAGTAGTTGTGGTCTTCTGGAACATTTGGAAAATTAGAAAAAAAATACTGTTTTAACAATGCTAAAACTACTAACCCTTGTGTCCCTGTTAATATGATTGCTAGATGGCTAAGTGATTGTAGTGTTTTCCAGAAAAAGCAGGAAAAATGAAGAAAGTTGAAATGTACGTAGAAGTGCTAGAACAAAGTGATGTGTTTTGTGTAGTGCAAGGTTGGCTTTTTGGTGTGCTCAGAACTCAGCGATGGAGCTTTATTGCAAGGTCTTATGGAGAAGAAAAAGTTGCTCATAGCCTTTCTGTTATTCTATAGTTATCATTGAACTGTTTATAACCATAATAGCTAAAACCTTTGGTCTTATAAGCAATGTCTCAAAGATTGCTTCTCTTTGCCTGCTGAAGATGATATGAAATTCCAGGTGGATTTCATTAGTGAATCATGGTTAAGTTTGCCATAGTTTAGGGTGTTGTAGGCTATGAATTTTTCTCATTTTTTTTGACTGGAAATTTTTCTCATTTTTGTTGAATAGTTTGTAAAACTTGATGGTTTCTGTTAAATGAAATCGGAGGGACCCCCCTCATTAGAAGAAAAGGTGGAGCTCCATTGAAAAACTTGTATGGAGCTATTAACTTAATCACTAGAAGGGTTGGGCGTGCTTTGCCGCGCTGTCGTTGTTGTTGGATTTCTTAACAAAATAACTCACTATGTACAAATTATAAGGTGTATTACTAATTTTAAAATTTAGACATCTCAACGTTTGATCATATTTGTAGGTAAGCATATCAAAATTCATAATATCAAATCGGTATTATTAGATTCATCATAAAATGAATTTCCAGTTTTTTTATATCGTGGATGTCAATTTTTTGGCTCTGAACTTGGTTAAAGTTAAAGAAATTTGACTTCTCAAAAACGAATACCCCTTATATTTTCAAACTAATGAAATATTTAGTTTGGCCTATGGGGGAGATGATGAGTTATTTTATTTTTATTTATAATGCGGTGATTTTTTGGGCCTTTCACGGTGTGTTTATGTGTTATCCGCTAATCAATTCATACTTATTTGGCAAAAAAAAATCACGTCAGTAGCTGCATGTACTATATTGGTGCTAGAGTATCACATGGCGGCGTTTCTTTTTCTAGATGCTGGGAAGGATTGATAAGTTTTTATTGCCCGGTTGCTGCTGGTTGATTTTTCGTTGGCCCGATCAAACTCGTGAACCAAATTCAAAATTTCATACCTCAAGGGAATGGAAGAGGAGCTCTTTGAAAAATTGTTGACCGGATTAAAATCGGATGACCTAAATTCAAATTGAAGACCTGAATTAATTGTAACATTTTAAAAATTAAAAAACATAGTGTATATTATAAAAATATTGAGTGAGAGAACTTTACAAATTGTTGACTCGGTCAAAATTAGATAGATGATCCCGCTCTAATTGGAGAGCTCAACTAAATAGATATATATGTATCCCTTCCCTTCTGCTCCACTCCGGAGAACAAACCAAAAGCAGGCTGTACGTTCTCTCCATCCAAGAGCAAGCTCGTCTATTTTGAGCTCCAAAACGCCGGCCGGCCGGCCATGTAAAATCACATAATGGAGGTCACCGTGCACTCGTCCATGCCCGTGAAACCTGACTATGGTGACCGCGGCGGCCCCTCCACCGACGTCGTCCCTCTCAGCGTATTTGACAAGGTGAGCTACGACGAGTACGTCACCGGCCTGTGCGCCTTCCACCCACCCGCGCCGGCCAACGACGTCCTCGTGGCGGGGCTTGCCAAGGCGCTGGCCGAGTACCGCGAGTGGGCCGGGCGGCTCGGCGTGGACGCCGATGGCAACCGCGCCATCGTGCTCAACGACGCCGGCGCGTGGTTTGTCGAGGCGACGGCCGACGCCGAGCTCGCCAGCAGCCTCATGCAGCTGACCACGGGGGACAAGCTGCTTAGCATGTTCCCGCGCTGCTACGGCGCCGACGAGCTGCTGCTGGCCCAGGTCACGCAGTTCCAGTGCGGCTCCATCATTATTGGCGTCAGCATGCATCACAAGGTGGCCGATGGGCACGCCATCTGGACTTTCCTGTTCGCGTGGGGGCAGGCCACCCGCGGCGTCGCCATCAGCCCCGTCCCGGTGCACGACCGGACGTCACAATTCGCGCCACGGAACCCGCTGCGGATCGAGTTCGACCACCGCGGCAACGAGTTCAAGTCTCACGGCGACAAGTCGGGAGCCCACGCCGGCGATGAGGCGGTGCTGATACACAGGGTGCACTTCAGCCGGGAGTGGATCATGGCGCTCAAGTCGAGGGCGTCGGAGGGCGCCGCCAGACCGTGCACCACGCTGCAGTGCCTGGCGGCGCATCTCTGGCGGTGCATCACCAAGGCGCGCGGGCTGGACGCGGGCGCGACCACCAGGATGCGCATCGCCGTTAACGGGCGGACGCGGATGAGCGGCCCGCGGGTGCCCGCGGGGTACACCGGCAACGTGGTGCTCTGGGCGTGGCCGACGACCACCGCGCAGGAGCTGGTGGACCGGCCGCTCCGGGACGCCGTGGAGCTCATTTCCCGGGAGGTGGCCCGCATCGACGACGCCTACTTCAAGTCGTTCATCGACTTCGCAAGCTCCGGGGAGGTGGAGAAGGAGCAGCTGGTGCCGACGGCGGACTCGCTGGAGGTGACGCTGAGCCCGAACGTGGAGGTGGACAGCCTGCTGGGGATCCCGTTCTACGAGATGGACTTGGGCGGCAGCCGGCCCTTCTTCTTCTTGCCCGGGTACAGCAACGTGCCGGTGGATGGATTCATGTATATCGTGCAGTCCTTCGAGGGTGATGGGAGCGTGGACGCCTACGTGCCCCTCTTCGGCCGCACCATGGAGGCCTTCAAGAAGTGCTGCTACTCCTCCATGCCGCCCATGGCCGACGAAGAAGGTGCTTATTAGGTGCATGCATAGGCGCCGGTTGTGTTACGTTGTACTTTGTCAATCCCGGCGGATCTCAACAATTGTTGTTGTACTCTATCTATTGCGCGAGCAATTGGTAGATGCAAATTCAGAATATATGTTGGAGAAGCTTCTTTATTGAATTGTACTCCCTCCGTTCCGAATTACTCGTCGTGGATGTATCTACTTCTAGATACATCTATTTCTGCGACGAGTAATTCGGAACGGAGGGAGTATCTTCTTAATCTTTACATGTGGCGAACACGGGTGCATCAGACAGCGTGAGCTTTTGCTCGGACAATCACAGGCAATGCTATACTTACGTAAATAATGTTACGTGTTTTACATAAGTGCAACGTGGGTAATTAGTATTAGAGAAGGAGGAGGAAGGGGGCCCCACCCACCTAAAAATCACGGGAACAAAGAATGAACTTCGCAGTGTAAAAAAGGAGATGGAGGAGGTCTCGAGGCGAGAACTGTCCAGTGAAAATGTAGCGAGGCAGGAGGAACTAGCAATGGAGATAGAAAAATTACTAGAGATGGAAGAAATGTATTGGGCTCAACGAAGCAGGCTGAATTGGCTGCAGTTTGGAGACGGTAACACGGCGTACTTCCAGAACTTTGCCTCAGCAAGACCTCTGAGAAACCGTATTAAAAAACTAAGGAATGCCCAGGGTGTTTGGCAAGAAGGTACGGCATATTTGAATCCTCTAATTTCAGATTATTTTGCTGGTCTATTCTCTACAGAGATTGAGGAACCGGACCCGGTTTTCATAAATCATGTCGTGCCTTGTGTTACGGAAAACATGAACAATGAGCTTCTGAAACCATACTCTGCGGAGGAGGTGAAAAAGGCTTTATTCTCTATAGGTGACACAAAAGCACCAGGTACGCATGGATTGCATGCCGTGTTCTTTAAAAAATGTTGGCACGTTTTTGGAGATTTACTTACAAGTGAAGTGTTGAGCGCAATAAATAATAAAGTTATTCCTGATGGTTGGAATGATACTGTGATAGTTCTAATACCTAAAGTGGATTCCCCAGAAAATATATCACAGTACAGGTCTATCAGTTTATGCAATGTCTTGTATAAAATCATCTTTAAAATGATAGTTTTCGTTTAAAGGCTATTTTGGATGAAGTAATATCTCCTGTCCATAGTGCTTTTGTACCTGGGAGATCAATCTCTGACAACATTCGCATTGCCTATGAAAGTATGCATACTATTAAAAGCAAGAAGAAGGGCAAGATAGGATATTGTGCAGTAAAGCTTGATATGCACAAGGCATATGACCGCGTTGAATGGATCTTTTTGGAAAGAATGTTGAGTAGGCTCGGCTTTCATGGTGATTTTATTGACTTGTTGATGGCATGTGTCAGTTCAGTTAAATACAGAGTTAGATTTAATGATCAAGAGACAGATATGTTTGTGCCAAGCAGGGGCCTCCGTCAAGGGGACCCGTTATCACCTTATTTGTTTCTCTTATGTGCAGAAGGGCTTTCAAGTGCTCTAGCTCAACAAGAGGAGGTTCGTGGCATAGAGGGTGTTCGGGTGTGCAGAAATGCACCATCAGTATCTCATTTACTATTCGCTGATGATTCCCTTATACATATGAAGGCATATATGATTAATGCAACCTCGTTGAGATCGGTGCTTGATGCTTCGTGTGCTAATTCAGGCCAGCTTATTAGTGAAGCCAAATGCAGTATTTTTTTCAGTCCAAATGTTGATGTGGAAATAAAAGCCCATATGTGTACTGAACTCAATATCCACATTGAAGCAATTTCTGAAAAGTACCTGGGCCTACCCTCTATGGTGGGGCTGGATAAAAGTGATAGTTTTGTTTATTTGCTTGGAAGGATCATCGAAAGATTGAAGGGATGGAAGGAGAAGCTACTTTCCACAGGGGCGAAAGAAATTCTCTTGAAGGCAGTAATTCAGTCCATTCCAGTGTTTGCCATGGTTGTTTTTAATATCCCCAAAACATTATGCAAAGAGATGAATGATGCTATGTCTGCCTTTTGGTGGGGAGATTCCAAGGATCAAAAGAAGATGCACTGGTTTTCTTGGTGGAGAATATGTGTTCCAAAAAAGTTGGGCGGCATGGGATTTCGAGATCTATTTTCGTTTAACATGGCTATGCTCTCAAAACAGACATGGAGATTGCTAAATAATCCTGACTCACTTTGTGCTCAAGTTTTGAGAGTGAAATATTATCCTGATGGGAAATTACTTAATGCAGGTCCAAGAAAAGGCTCTTCTTAGACCTGGCAGAGCATTTTTGCAGGACTATAAACTTTTAAGCGTGGACACATTTGGAGAGTTGGCTCAGGAGAAAAAAATTAACATTTGGGAGGACCATTGGATCCCAAATAGTCATTCCAGGAAAGTTTTTACCAGGAGGGGAAACTGTATTTTGCGTACTGTTGATGAGTTGATTGATCAACATAATGGTAGCTGGGACGAACAACTTATCAAAGATATTTTCTTACCCATTGATGCGAACAATATTCTTGCAATCCCGTTGAGTCCACATCTACAGGAAGATTTTGTGGCATGGTATAAGACAAAAAACATTTTGTTCTCTGTCCGTTCTGCCTATCACATTGAATGGGATCATCAGTTCGGCGCACAAACAAGAAGAGAAGATGGGCAAGGCTCTACTGAACCGAACCCGGTGTGGGACATTTTATGGAAGCTAAAAATTCCAAGTAAGATTAAGGTGTTTCTATGTAAGGCTCTGCATGGTACATTTACAGGCATGGCGATCCTTGCTTCGCGACACATACCCGTCTCACCACAATGCCCTATTTGTCGGTCGGGTCTGGAGAATATCCGACACTTGTTATTTACATGCACTCGTGCACGGAAGGTTTGGTCTGCGCTCGGGCTCCTGGATATCATTGATGATGCATGGATTGCAGACATGTCAGGATCAGTAGTACTTGAGCATATTATTTGCAACCCAAACAGGAAGTCGCATGTCCTGGGTATGTTAGGATTACAGGAGTCAGTAGCCGCTGCATGTTGGTATGTATGGTGGCAAAGAAGGGAAGCAAAGGGCGAAACTGTAGCGGATTCCCCCTGGACGGCCTTTGCGATTCAGGCTCTAACATCAATTTTTGGAGCTGTTTCCCATTCCAGTAAACCACATGAAATAACGTGGGAAAAGCCAAGCCGAGGGTGTTATAAATTAAATACAGATGCTGCTTTCCGTCAAGATGGTTCAGGTGCAGTTGGGGTCGTCATACGTAATAGTGCAGGTGAGGCTGTGGCAGGAGCTGCAAGTCCTTTTCATACGGCCTTTGATATTGCCTCGGCGGAGGCCCTTGCACTGCTAAAAGGACTATAATTAGTTGAGAAGTTGGGCTGCACCCATATCACATGTTAGTCCGATTCATTGGAGCTCATTCAGGCATGCAATGGGGAGCTGGAGATCTATGGCCCTTATTCTGCGACTTTAGCTGACTGCTTTGCGAGAGCCAAGATGATTGATGGAGTTTCTTTCTCCCACTGCCCTAGGGAAGCCAATCGAGTTGCTCACCATCTGGCGCGCTCTTATGATACTCAGTCTGCTTTTGATTGGGATGGAGATCCACCCAATTTCATTCTTCCTTATGTAATAAATGATGTAACTCTTTTGCCCGTGAAATAAAACACCGATAGGCTTTCAAAAAAAAAGAAGTCTTTGTAGGCCTTACGTAGATGTAGGATTATCGGAAAATTACCGGTGCAAACAGGAGGAGTCCGGTCACCACGGCAAAGAGGGCAGCCTATCCACATCAAATTTGGAAACTGCCTAGAGCCTTCGGTTGCTACACCCCTTGCCGTCCACACAATCAAGAGTAAAGCCACCACGGAACCTGTCAGAAAGCAAACCGGGAAGCTCGACATTCGGGTTCGCCGCACCGGCATCCCCTAGACACCGTCAATCATCCACTTCACTGCCACACAACCACAGCAAGAGGAGCGAGAGGCACCTCCTTCCACTCCTTGCCCAACTTTAGCCACTGGGTCTGGGTCGGCGCTTCCACGAAAAAAGTGCCTACACTTGAGTCTCTATCAGTCCCGGTGGACCCGGATGATACAACCTAGTGACCACCGACGGCCATCACGAAGCATGCTCGAATGCCATCATGTCCGTGGTCAAAGGCGTTGATCCAGTTGACGAACGGGCCACACGCAAAGAAAGCACAACGCGAAGGTGAGCACCAACACAGACAAGCCGGCCCCCGTACTTGCGCCATGCCGGACGTCGTCCATGCTGCCCGCCTCAGCCAGCGGGCCTCCACTCTGATATAATTCCATATTAAAGTTATAAATCCACACGGATTAATAAAATAGCCGGCCTCAATACGTGGATATTCAAGAGCCTCCCCTCGTCGTGAAGTGGATTATTGGATGGCCCTTTTGTCGGGCCCTGTTATGTTCTTCTGAAAGCATGATTCTGGACCATGGCAACAACTGGTCTGGTCAGCAGAAGTCTACATGTGTTGAAATCAAAAGGTGTAAGAAGCTTTGTATGTGGTGGCTCGACGTGCCGTGTTAGCTTGGCTGCATGCGCTGTAGCTCTGTCCGCAGCGCCGGCAGGCCATGGCCCTTCGAAGATGCTGAAGCTGGCATCTTAGACTTGGACATGCATGTGATGTTGACGTATTGATCTTCCTCTCAATGGCTTCGGTGGCCGGCCAAAAATTGCCAAACAATTCCAACTCACCTTCTACCTACAAGCTGTCGCCGGTGTCACGCTCTCTGTGATGGTCACTCGGTGGTAATAAAAAAACAGTGCAAGCATGTATACATGTTATTATTGTCAGAGGCTTACGGTCGATCCTACAAGAACAAACAATCACAACACGATGGCAATATTTGTTAACGAGGTTCAACAATCCTGCCTACTCTTCGAAGCATGCTTAACGGGTGCTTCTCCACATATATACTAATCAACATAGTACAACTAGCCGGCGACAAGCCCGGGGAGGCTAACCATTGTTTTAAATACCTACAACTGTACATGAATCTTATAAACCCCTATAGCGAGCTATAGCCGGCTATTTAAAACTTTAAAGCTAATAAACACATCAAATCTACACGACATGCCGGTCCGGCCGCCGCTGCCGCCTTTTTGATGCCAATAAATCAAACGGCAACGCAAGCATATTCCCTAGATCCCATGTTGATCAAATTACCCTCGTGAGTGTTACGTAGCCAGGTGTGACCATATTTGAGTTTATTATAATGAAGCGGCCAATACATATATCATCCTACTCTGTGATCACCGTGGAGTAGTTAGTAATGAAGATCACCGTGCAATCATCGAAGTCCGTGAAGCCCGACTACGGCAAAGATGGTAGCGCCGGCGGCAACGTGATCCCACTGAGTGTGTTCGACAGGGTGAACTACGACGAGTACATCTTCTACGTGTACGCCTTCCACCCGCCCGCGCCACCCAGCGTCGCCCTCGAGGCGGCGCTCGCCAGGGCGCTGGCTGCGTACCCCGAATGGGCAGGCCGCCTCGGCGCCGGCCCCGCGATCGTGCTCTGTGACGCCGGCGCACGGTTTATCGACGCTAACGCCGACTCCGAGCTGGGCAGCGGCGCCGTCGCGCTTCTGGCCTCTGGAAGCAAGGTGCTGAGCCTATACCCTAGTTGTGACGGCGCCGAGGAGCTGCTGCTGGTTCAGGCCACGCGGTTTCGCTGCGGCTCCCTGGTCCTCGGCTTCACCATGCACCACAAGGTGGCCGATGGGCCTGCCATGTGGAATTTCATGGTCGCGTGGGGTCAGACCACTCGCGGCGTCGCCATCGACCCTGTCCCGGTCCATGACCGTATGTCGCTCTTCGCGCGACGGGCCCTGCCGCAGATCAGATTCGAGCACCGTGGCGTGGAGCTCAAGCCTCGTGACGAGAAGCCGGGAACCCGTGGCGACGGCATTGTCCACGCCGGCGACGAGGTGGTCGTACACAAGGTGCACTTTAGCCGGGAGTGGATCATGGAGCTAAAGTCGCTGGTATCGGAGGGCGGCCCCCGGTCGTACACCACGCTGCAGTGCCTGGCGGGGCACTTCTGGCGGTGCATCACCATGGCGCGCGGGCTTGACGGGCGGCAGGCCACCAGGATCCGAATCGCCGTGAACGGGCGAACGCGGATGCGCCGCCCACGGGTGCCGGAGGGATACACTGGCAGTGTGGTGCTCTGGGCGTGGCCGACGACAACGGTGCGGCAGCTGCTAGACCGGCCTTTGCGGTACGCCGTGGAGCTCATATCACGGGAGGTGGCCCGGATGGACGACGCTTATTTCAGGTCGTTCATCGACTTCGCGAGCTCCGGGGCGGTGGAGGAGGAGAAGCTGGTGCCGACGGCGGACGCGGCGGAGGTCCGGCTGGGCACCAATGTTGACCTGGACAGCCTGCTAGCGATCCCGTTCCCCGGGCTGGACTTTGGCTGTGGAGCACCCTTCTTCTTCAGGCCCTGCTACAGTCCTGCGCCGGTGGACGGCGCCATCTACGTCGTCAAGTCCTTGGTGGGCGACGGGAGCGTGGACGCATACGTGCCATTGTTCAGCCGCACCATGGACAACTTCAAGAAGTGCTGCTACTCCCTGCCGGTGCCGCTGGTGGTGGCCCCACGGCTTTAGGTGCATGCGTGTCTCTACCGTATCATAGGGCAATAGCGGTATTAATTTGCATGGTAACGTTGTTAATCCGTTGCTAGACTTGACATGGGAACCAGGGCATTCTGATACTTATTCTTGCATATGGTATAATTTGTTCAGAAACATGTGTGCCCATGTGTTGCCACATAATACCAAACAATATATACATACATGTGACTATTATTCTAATTCGAAAATATGTGTCGAGCATGTACATGATTTCCATTTGTATAAGGACAAATGCAGATTTAGATTTGTTGGTAGGCATCATGCATGTCTCCATGCAATTATAAATGCCACCCAATTTTATTGTTATTATCTGCTGGCCCTCTAGGCAAGCTGCCTATGGAACACATTATTTTTCATGTTAGATTGAATATCACTACTTTCACATTGTGCATTGGATCTTATCACCCTCACGAGCTTCACATTTGTTCTACATATCCAAAGAGAATGAAATATTAAAGGTGATTACATCTGCTCTTTTTGTCATACAAAACATAACCAAATTCATGTTTTTGCTCATACAACATGAAACTATTTCAAATACATAGAAAGGAGAAATTATGGTTGATTGAATTGCTATTGGGAGAGAAGAGATTTGTTGCACAACCATGTAAAATAGCACTACGTTTGGCTGAATCTGCATAACAAAATACTATTGTAGGCTCAAACCACAAAGATAATGATTCTGAATAGGACTAAAATAAGAGTATATCTGCCGTTTGTGTATTTGACTGACTAGCCAATATTTTTTTAACTAATGATATTATTATGCACCCATCTTCTGAAAATAGTACTATCAATTTGCAGATTGATATTAATGGACCAATATTCAATCAAACTTGAAAAACAAAATCATGATAGAAAAATAGAAATAAAAGTAATCCAAGTTATCAAGAGATTATCAATGAAAAAATCTCTGCAATTTGAGTATTCCCTAAATAAAGTGATTTGTAGCCTTCATCTGAAGATATATACTACATTTACCAGAAACTTATGAAGATAGTAAGCAACTCGGAACTCATCGGCGGGCCGCCCCAAGCACTCGGCCGGGGTGATGGCTACACCACCGCGGCGGAGACGGCGCAAGGAGACTCTGGTTCGAACAACCCTAGATCGGCGAGGGAGAAACTAGAGGAAGCTTTGGGCAAGCTGGATATATCCGAAGAAGAGGCAACTCCTCTCGTGATAGATGACCGGCAGGACGGTGCTCCGGCGAACTGGTTGCTGGCAGGGAAGGTTCTCTACCGAAATCTGTACCATATTCATACCATTGGCAATGCTTTGCGGCCGGCTTGGGGAAACCCTGGAGGACTGCAATTCCGATCAACGGGGGCGAACACTTATGTTGCTGAATTTGAGGCCCAGCGGGATCGGGATAGGGTTTGGGCGGGATCGCCCTGGCGCATCAACAAGAACGCGGTCATCCTGGCTGAGTTCGAAGATTGCATGCGCCCTGATGAGGTTAGTTTTGATCGTTTACAAGTTTGGGCTAGGGTTTTGAACCTACCCTACAACCTGAGGGATGATGCATGGAGCCTCCCAATAGCACGGATGATT
>NW_025225425.1:0-3180 GCF_018294505.1 Triticum aestivum
GGACGGCCACGTCAAGGAGGAGAAGCCCGACGACGACGGCGGCGGCAAGGATGGCGGCGACAACGACGGCTACTCCGCGTTCAGCCAGTTTTTTTAATTAGATATATTATGTAATAAAAATCCGCGACTATTATGTAATATATGCCGAACTTTGCCAAAATTTGCTATATATTTGCCTTTTTTGAATGTGCCTGGGTCGGCCCTGGGGCGGATGGCTGGGGACCAACTCGTCCCCAGACCTTTTTTTGCGCCGGCTTCCCCCAGACGGCGATTTTAGGCGCTACCGCGGGGGGGGGGGGGTGGTGCAGGCAACGGCTGGAGATGCTGTAACCATGTGAGTCACACAAAAATGACAAAATGATGATTTTGGAAAGATGAACAGTGCATGTATTATTCACTATTTAGAAATCATCATTTTGTAATCTTTGTATAGCTCATATGTTTACTTATTTCATCACCAAACTTTAACATGTGTATATGCATTCATATGATCATGTAAAAATCTTTTTAGCATTTTTTTTGAAACTTCAAATGTGATTTTTGAACTATTTAAAATAAAGTTCTCCAATGCAACCGGGGTCCAAAAATCCACTCTGTTTATCTCCTCGATTTTTATACTTAGGGCAGCTATATGGCAGACTCCAGCATTTTTTCTATCCCCAAGAGGAAGAAGATGGGCAAGAGGGTTAGCCACTATGAAACTCCACGTTTTGCTTGGAAAAAACTTTGGTACGTGAACCAAGGCTCCGTGCAATAGCTTAATTAAGAGGGAACAGTCAGGTGAGCTGGAAAGGGTACGCGCGTGCATGGCATGGGAAACCGCGTGCTCACGTGCAAGCAACCTGGCGGGAGTATCCCATAAAAGATTCCAGTTTAAGTAGGAGTACGTATGAAACCCGTTGAGAATCTAGTACCAAGATATTTCGTGGTGGGCCGAGTGCAGTTGCTCTCACTGCTAGGTCTTCGCCCGGTCGTCTTGCCCGATTGCATCTTCAAGTTGAAGCTACCCGCCTGCAGCTCAACGGCGATATGTTGCAAGCTCACCGGTCCTTTGATCAAAGACCGAGCTGCTACTGCCTACGATCGATCGGAGACTGGCTGTGCATACGTATTAAGAAGGTGTTTGTTTCTAGAGACTTATTGGTTTAAGGACTTAAAAAAATCCCTATAAGTCCCATCTAAAGTAAATAGAAGAGACTTATAGAGACTTAAAGTGGGCATTTGGACTTATGAAATAAGACTCTTAAGAAGAAAATTATAGGAACTTATAGTTGTAATATGGGTTTTAACCCATATTAAGTCTCAGAAACTAAACAGGTATGAATTTTTTAGGGACTTGAGACTTATAAATTGGGACTAACAAAAATCTTAGGACTTATGAACCAAATAGTGCCTAAGTCCTATGAACCCGGTAGCATGTAGTATGTGAAACGAAACTGAAAGTATCAAGAAACAACGTACAAATCCATGAATGCGGAAAGGGCACAATGCTCAATCTAGGATGCGACCAGAGACAAATCGTTCAACTTAGTCTCCCTGGATCCCTCCTAACACACCAGACAAAAAAAGGAAAGTAGGAAATCGGGCAGTGGGAAAGGTGAGTCTGAAAAGGTAGAAAAGACATGTCATGGCTCACATGCAAGCAAAGTTGTACTTCTCGCAAAACAAGATGACCCCGACCTTGATTTACGAGACCTGTTCAGATTGTGTCTCCCAGAGTCTGAATATAGGTGGGGAGAGGGAGTAATAGCTAACATGGCCTTTTTTTAATTGAAGGAAATTAGGGAGGGGCCCACCCAGTTGAAATCAGGGGTGGAGGGATTAGTTAGGAAAGTTAAGCAAGATTACGTAGGATTTCTATGTAAATGTAGCATTTTTGTGGGATAGGAGGCTGCAGGCAGAGCTCATAACCCATTCAGCAGGACATTAACGGGCTCCTCAAGCTGAGCTTGTACACTGGCAGGCGTAATAATGATGCATATTATAGAGACTTGGAGCTTGCCATGATGCACAAGATGGATTGAAGTCTTAACACACAAGCGAGTTCACTTTTGTAGATAATGAAAGGATTACACTCCCTGTCTCTACAGCCGAAGGTGCACACAATTCATTATTACAGTATACAAAGGCCCACAAGTTCGCAGAAGTTAACAAAGGAATGAAAAACAGCAAGCATACATCGAGAAATCAATACTGCAATGGAGCGTTCATGGTGGTGGTGCACCAGCAGGGTAAGAAAAGGACAGGCCCGCTGATGTGTAACGCAGGCCTACTGCAGGGCGCTCGCAGTCCCTAGTGCAAGAGAGGACATATTGCTGATGTGAATGTAACAACTTCCTAGTGCAAAGTGCTCCCTGTGGATGTGAGCAAGAACTGCAGTTGGACAAAAGGAACGTCGATTTTTGCTCTGTAAAAGAACAGATTGTGATTTGAAAAAACATCTGAAGAGTAGTAGAACTGAACTTCTGAAAGCTAAGTTCTCCGTCAGCAATATAATAAAAATGACGAGAAGAGGGGAACTTCTTTCTTCTGCGGACCCTGAAAAGTGACATGAGGCTGGACACTGTAACCTTGGTAGTACTTGCGATACACAAACCGCTTGGCTTAAGATAAAAAATGGCATGGTTGTTTTTAAGCACGCTAATTCGAGTCGCCGTCTCCTACAGCTGCGAGTAGATCGACATGGACCATTCGCGACGGTGAGACTGAGCTAGCAAGAGGTGAAAAGGGGAATTAACCAGTAATATACGATGATATTTTTTTTTCATTTTTTCTTTTACTGTTTTATTTTTCTCTTTTCAGAGTTGTTTTTCTTCTGTTTTTTTGAGACATTTTCTTTTTTTAGTTTTTGCAATAGACGGTGAACATTTTTTTCAAATACACACTGAACTTGTTTAGTATACAGTAAACATTTTTCAAACACACACTGAACAATTAAAATATATGATGAACATTTTTGTAGTATACGTTGAACATTTCTAAATATACAATGAACATTTTTAAATATACGATGAACATTTTTTATACACTGTGATTTTTTTAATATACACTGAATCTTTCCATAAGACACATACTGAACTTTTTTCTAAAGTGTGTTTTTATTTTTTAATAGGTTTTTAAATATGCAGCTCCTAAAAAAGTAACAGCTGGGTTTTTCTGTGAAAAATCCACTAAAAAAAA
>NW_025225426.1:0-1847 GCF_018294505.1 Triticum aestivum
CGACGCATTTTGCGTCAAACAGCGAAGCGACGCACGCACGGACCGCCCTGACTGGCCGGCCCAAATAGAACCCCCGGACTGGGCCGGTCCATGAAAGTTTCTGTAGTAGAGACCGCATGACAAGAGTACGCGTCAGCGATCTAATGTGGGAGCTCCTACTCGACGCATTTTGCGTCAAACAGCGAAGCGACGCACGCACGGACCGCCCTGACTGGCCGGCCCAAATAGAACCCCCGGACTGGGCCGGTCCATGAAAGTTTCTGTAGTAGAGACCGCATGACAAGAGTACGCGTCAGCGATCTAATGTGGGAGCTCCTACTCGACGCATTTTGCGTCAAACAGCGAAATGACGCACGCACGGACCGCCCCGACTGGCCGGCCCCGACTGGCCGGCCCAAATAGAGGGCGCTGTAGTGAGCGCACTGATGTTTTTTTCAAAAAGGACATGTGCGCAGAGTCTTCTCTGTCACAAGGATTCGAACTCAGCACCTCCTCCTCCGGTCGCAGAGCGACTAACCAATTGACCTAACAAGTGCTTGCGAAAAAATGGGAGCGTGGCAGTATAAACACTAACACCAAGGCAGAACCCGGACAGCTTTTTTTTATATTGTTCGAACTTTCCTCGGAAATTGTTATTTTTTGTAGCAACACACAAAGTTTGAATAAAGAAGACCAAATTTTGAAAAACTCGGACAAATTCCAAAAAATAAAATAAAAGCGTGAACATATTTCGACAAAACAAATTTTGGAATTCTTGAACATTTACTGAAATAGCAAACATTTATTGACTTTTTAGAACAAAAAATTGAATAATGGGAACAATGTTTGTAAAGCGCAAAGATATTTTGAAATTCCCGAACATTTTTTTAAAAGCTTGAACAATTATCGAATTTTGAGAACAAAATTTGAAAATGTGTCCATGTTTTGAATTGTTAAATAATTTTTTAAAAGCATGATCTTTTTTTTGAAATTTCAGAGCATTTTTTGAAAACACGAACAATATTTGGATTTGTGAGACAATTTTTAATATTCTGAATAGTTTTCTATATTGGTAACATTTCTTGAATTGTTGAACAGTTTTTCAGAAGCATGAACAATTTTTGATATTGCCAAACATCATTTGAAAACAGGAACATATTTTCATATTCTGAACAGTTTAAAAAACACGAACATTTTTTAAATTTCCGAACATTTCTTGAATTTATGAAAAAAAACAGAAAACATCATAATTTTTGAAAATTTGAAAACAATTTGCAGAACACGAACATTTTTTGAAACTTTCATGTATTTCTAGAAATTATGAAACAAATTTTAGAAAATAAGAACATTTTTTGAAAAAATAGGAACATTTCTTTGCTTTTTCAGAAAATCCTAAACATTTTGTAGAAGTGCGAACTTGTGTTGAAAAAGAAACAAAAAAAGAAAAAAGAAAAAGAAAGGAAAAGGAAAAGAAACAGAAACAGAAAAGAAACAGAAAAGTGAAAAACCGGAAAACTGATAAAAGAAACGAAAACCCGGTTCAGGGAACCTTCTAGAAGGTTCACAAAACCGGATTGGGCAGTTCCTAACGTATCTACGTAAGTGGGCCGGCCCAAGCAGCGTCGCTCCGTCGTTCCCTGTGCGAAGCGGTGGCATTTTGCCGCAATGAGTGGCCAATAGGAAATTCCATCTAATGTGTATAGAGGAATAAAAAGCGACCACACAATGATTCGAACTCTGCACCTCTAGCCCAGAAAGGATGGTGGCGAACCAGTACACGTGAGAAACTTTGATGACAAAAACTGAGCGCGCCCGTTAAAAACTACTCCTACTATACAGAATCTGGGCAGTTTTTGGATCTCTTTCTC
>NW_025225427.1:0-942 GCF_018294505.1 Triticum aestivum
CTTCTGAGTCTGAGGAGGAGGAGTATATTCCTGATGTCGAGGAGGAGGAGGGTGAGGAGGAGGAGGCCGAGGAGGAGGAGGCCGAGGAGGGCGAGGAGGGTGGAGGGGAGGTTGACCCCGAGTTGTGGGGTGACTTGCCACCGGGTGCTCCGCAGGGGTGGCTGCGTGGTAATGCCGGAGTACCTACACCACCTTCTATCGAGGCGCACAAGTGGCTCATTGAACCTGCGGGGACAGAGTAAGTGCATCTCAATCATACTTTCAACACATGACAACATTTTTTTATTGTACACATGGCAACCCTTTGATTCTTTTGCAGTAACTGGATCCTTCACGGAAAGGGCCGTAAACCGAACGGCCTTCTCACTGTCCTGTTGAAGCAGTTTTGGCCTGGCCTATTCTGCCCGCGGCCAGACAGGGACCCACAGCTGCGTGTTTTGGCCACAAGCTGGGCCCACTACGAGGCTTGCAGCAACGCGGAGTACGGGATGGTCGCTAAGGCCGTGATCACCAAATTTTGGGTAAGTTCCCTTTTGAATCACTTGTCTTTAGTTTCGTTCATAGTTTATCATTGAATCACTCAAATCATGCCTTGTTTGCTTCTGGTTTATGCATGATTGCAGCAACTCTATAGAGTTCTTGATGAGCACAAGGCCAGAGCCGACGTGGTCTTACTTGCGTCTGCAAAGAAGAAAGCTCGTCAGTTGCAGTACGAGGTGCGTTGGGTTGCCGTCTCACAGTACTACCACATCTACCTGCAACAAAAGATGACCAAAACTCAAGCACAGAGGCAAAAAATTACCATGAGCAGGGAGCAGTTCATGATGGTAACTATTACTGACTTTTCATTGTTTCAAGGAGTCAACTATATGTTTCGTGCTCACATGTCATGCTTCCAAAATTTGCATAGGTTGTTCCTCGTTGGTGCTATGGAAGGCATGG
>NW_025225427.1:977-5740 GCF_018294505.1 Triticum aestivum
TTTTTTTTCATTATTTTGCATTTGTTTTGCATTTTTTTACTGCTTGTTATATGATAGATGCATGTTGTATGGATGAATGGATGGATTGATGTATATTGGTTAGTTATAGCTTTGGTCAACTTAGTGATGTTGTCAAATGTTGTCAAATTTGAAGAACAAAATTGGCATATTTGAGATGTTGTCAAATAGCTATAGTTTCATTTTGTGATGTTGACAAAATTGGTATCTGATGAGTAGTTATTTTATCATGATGATCTTGCTAAAAAAAATTGAAGAACAAAATTTGACACTTGAACAAAAATTTTCATAGTTTGAAGTGTCAATGCTTTATGTGATGTGGTGCCGTCAAAATTTACAGGCTTTGTGGTATTCATCTCCCTGGAGCCTTCGTCGTCTGGGTTTGGTCTCTGATCCTGCCGCTGCTCGACTACTTCTTCTACAGCGGAGGGTGAGCTACGAATCCACCTTCACCTCCTAGCCTCTTTTAACTAGATTGAATTTTCACATCAAGTCGCGTAACCTAGGTCTCCCGTCCGAAAGGGTTGCATCGATAAATATGCATTCAATTGCATATTTATCACCGCAGCTCTTTCGGATTGTCCAGCGCTTTCCACAGACAGCCCAAGGATGTGTAGATTGGGTACGTTGTTCATGCTCTACCCCGTTCCGAGACAGGATTTCGGCGGCGCCTCCCTGTTGTTCTCCGGATGCACATTCTCTCGGCATTTTGCCGAGACGTGTATTTGGAGAACAGCGGGGAGGTGCTGCCGAAATTTTGTCTCGGAATGGGGTAGAGCATGGACCGTACTCAATCTACACATTCTCGGGTGGGATTAGGACCCATCTTTACCTATTAGAGATGTAGGTGGATTACTCGTCAACCTTGTAAAAAATAAAATATTGATGTGGGTAATTTAAATGAATCATTAATTTTGTTGTGTGGGTTCCAATAAAGCAGAGATGGCAGATAATCAGTGGATGTATAGTGGGTTTTTCCGTCGGAATCAAGTAACAACAGAGTGGGTCGAGAAAACTGATGTGTTTTTGAAAGAGATATTCTGTAGTCCAATGAGGATGGTGCCAGAATGCCCATGTGCCAGATGTAAGAGACGTATCCGCAGAGATAAGAGTGCGATGACTAAGCACCTTCGCACGCATGGATTTATGCCCAACTTTAATATGCCGATAAACTTTGCCCAGCAGGACCGTGGTAGAGAGGATGTGATACGACAATGCGTCGCTGGTTATGAGGACGATGGGGTTAGAGACATGCTAGATGATGTCTTTGCTGCACAGCCGACACCTCCGTCACATTCAGCGAATGAACCGGAGGAGCCGGAGGAAACCGCAAAGGCCTTCCTGGAAATCTTGGCCTCGTCAAAGAAACCTCTCTATGAGGGTGCCAAGCTGTCTGTGCTGGATGCCATCTCGCAACTGGTGGAAGTGAAGGCTGAGTACGGCTGTAGCCGAGGTTGCTTCGAAGCATTTCTGGGAGTATGGGCTAACAGCCTGCCCGAGGGCCATGATCTGCCGAAAACCCTGTACGGTACAAAGAAAATCATGAAGGCGCTCTCCATGGACTATGAGAAAATACATGTTTGTCCAAAGAATTTCCTTTTGTTTAGGCATGAGTATGCGGATGACAACTACTGTAGGAAGTGCGGTTCCTCTCGGTATATTGAGGTGGTCGATAAGCATGGTTAGAAGCGGCAGCTAAAAATCCCTGTGAAGGTTTTGGCTACAGTATTGCATGCATGACTTTCCCGGCTATGCCCTGTTCTGCGGATGGTGTACAAGTGGAAAGATGCCTTGCCCAGTGTGCATGCAGGCCTTGATTTTCATTTGGCTGAAGAAGGGTGGCAAGTACTTGGAGTGGACGAGCCCACAAGGTTCCCTCCCGACTACGCGAGGATGGCACCTCACAGGGAGGTGGAGGGGTCGGGGAAGGAGACCCTAGAGGAGGAGGGGGTGGGGCGAGAGCCCCTAGAGGACGAGGAGGTAGGGGGAGAGGCAACCGGGCCAAAAAACTCCGGGCCGTGTCCGAAATAGGAGGGTCTTCTTCGATGCCCTCCTATGCTGATGCAACTTCTGAGTCTGAGGAGGAGGAGTATATTCCTGATGTCGAGGAGGAGGAGGGTGAGGAGGAGGAGGCCGAGGAGGAGGAGGCCGAGGAGGGCGAGGAGGGTGGAGGGGAGGTTGACCCCGAGTTGTGGGGTGACTTGCCACCGGGTGCTCCGCAGGGGTGGCTGCGTGGTAATGCCGGAGTACCTACACCACCTTCTATCGAGGCGCACAAGTGGCTCATTGAACCTGCGGGGACAGAGTAAGTGCATCTCAATCATACTTTCAACACATGACAACATTTTTTTATTGTACACATGGCAACCCTTTGATTCTTTTGCAGTAACTGGATCCTTCACGGAAAGGGCCGTAAACCGAACGGCCTTCTCACTGTCCTGTTGAAGCAGTTTTGGCCTGGCCTATTCTGCCCGCGGCCAGACAGGGACCCACAGCTGCGTGTTTTGGCCACAAGCTGGGCCCACTACGAGGCTTGCAGCAACGCGGAGTACGGGACGGCCGCTAAGGCCGTGATCACCAAATTTTGGGTAAGTTCCCTTTTGAATCACTTGTCTTTAGTTTCGTTCATAGTTTATCATTGAATCACTCAAATCATGCCTTGTTTGCTTCTGGTTTATGCATGATTGCAGCAACTCTATAGAGTTCTTGATGAGCACAAGGCCAGAGCCGACGTGGTCTTACTTGCGTCTGCAAAGAAGAAAGCTCGTCAGTTGCAGTACGAGGTGCGTTGGGTTGCCGTCTCACAGTACTACCACATCTACCTGCAACAAAAGATGACCAAAACTCAAGCACAGAGGCAAAAAATTACCATGAGCAGGGAGCAGTTCATGATGGTAACTATTACTGACTTTTCATTGTTTCAAGGAGTCAACTATATGTTTCGTGCTCACATGTCATGCTTCCAAAATTTGCATAGGTTGTTCCTCGTTGGTGCTATGGAAGGCATGGCGGATGGGCGTGTTTGGTGGATAGGTGGGTCGGTGACGATCCAGAGTTTGTTGCCAAGAGCATCAAGGCCCGGGCTAACCGTGGAAAAGACAGGACACACGGCCAAGGAAACAGGAACCACTGGGGCTTCAAGGCCATGAAGGTATATCTATATGAAAGATGCATTTTGGTTCTTCTTTACCGTCATGTTCTTATGTATGGCTAACTTCTGTTTGACATTGCAGAAGGACAAGTTGCAGAGGCCGCTCTCAGACATGGAGTCGTGGAAGCTGGCCCGCGAGCGGAGTGATCGCAAGGAGGGCGAGAGCCAGTACTACGGCAACACCGAGAAACACCTGGAGACTTACACTCAGAACTATCAGAAGTTGCATCCGGATGTTCCCGTTCCTGAGGTCGCCCAGTCTCAGATCGACGACACGGCGGTGGTGGCCATCCAGGGTAAGTCCCATGGCCGGTATCCGTGTTTCGATGGCTTGGTCGCTCCGTCGATCTCGTACACACGGCTTCGAGCTACCAACCCGAGCCCGTTAGAGAGTACGGGGCGTTCACAGCCTCCCTTAGTCCGCCAACGTGCTATAAGTACTTCCCCTTATTTCTTTGTCTCTATCTTTCTTAGTTTATTTTCATCACTGCCCACTTAGAAACAACCTCAATTTTGTAGGCATATCAGACCTTTCTCGAGCATAGGCATATTGAGGTGAGGGAGTACTTGCAACGAGTGAAGGCAAATGATGATTACAGCCGTCAAGTGATGGCGGTTAGTTTTGCCCTCTTAAACCAAGCTCAAATTTGCACTTTCATTCCTTCTAACTTTGTTAATCACGGCTTGTTTCTAAGTGGACTTGTTTAACTAACATCCAGGCTATGTTGGCGTCTTGGACTAACCGCACGGAGCCACCACAAGTTGGACCCCCACCACCACCTGCGGGAGACGCCCCACACATTCCCACGTTCGAGGAATGGCTGGCACTAGGCGGTGATACTCCGGTTAGTAAATTTGCCTAACTAATGACAAACTAGTTCTCGTTCATTCAACACTATCATGTCATATTTACCGTTAGAATCTTTTTTCAAACATGTAGGGGACCGGTGGCTCGACTCCTGCTCCGTCGACCCCAGTCACTCCGATCTGGCAGAGTGATGGTGGTCGCGGTGGCGGTTTTGGTGGAGGAGGACTTGGCGGTGGCGGTTTTGGCGGAGGTGGACTTGGTGGTGGTTTTGGCGGAGGTGGGCTCGGTGGTGGTGGTGGTTTTGGAGGAGGTGGACTCGGTGGTGCTTGATGTCGATGATGATTCCGTGTATGCGGCCGTTGTGCCATGTCTTTCATGTTTCAACTTTTATGATGTTTCATGTCTTGCACTACTCTTATGTTCGTGGACTTTCGCCGGTGATAATCTTTAGATGATGAACTTGACTATGTTTAAATGATGTTGATGAACAGTCATATTTCATATTATTCTGTTTTGAAATGTTGTCAAATGAATTGGAAAAGAGAAAACAGGGAATATATATAAAAAAACTATGCCTACGGCAAAGCCGTCGGCATAGATACGCTCAGGAGCCACCAGGAGGCGACACGTGGCAGGGCTATGCCTACGACCAAGCCGTCGGCATAGATTTATATCTATGTCGACGGCCGTAGGCATAGCCATGCCACCAGGTTACACCAGGAGGCGACACGTGGCAGGGCTATGCCTACGGCAAAGCCGTCGGCATAGATTTAACCTATGCCGACG